>NC_052518.1:26601187-26644119 GCF_014356525.2 Nilaparvata lugens
CAATTTTTACTGAGTGTAAAACTGATGCTGGTAAATATTGTAATTGTCTTGGTAAGTATATTGATCCAAGCTTGTATAGCAGCAGTACCAACTAACATGTGTCAATTCTCATCATTTGTTGTTGAGTCAGTGTAGATGAAAGAGCTATACTCTACTAGCAATATGCGTGAATTTAAATCAAAGAGAAAAAAATACAAACAAAATAGACGACGAGGACGAGAACATGCACGGTGACAACGTCATCATCATCATCATCATCATCATCGTCAGTCTAGTAAAGTGATTGACAGGATAAAAGGTTTGCGTGAATCAATTATTCATAAGCATAAATCGTTAACTAGTATGATTAGGGAAAATGATACAATTAGACAAAAATCATTAGAACCAATTGTCAACCCACTAAAAGAATTGAAAGATACACTTGTACAACAACATCAGCAGCAGCAGATGGCTGACACTAGAAGCAGACTTAAAGAAGAATCAGAGGAGGAGGAGGATGAGGAGGAGGAAAAAGGTAAAATGGAGGATGAGGGGGAAGGATTGAATAGATCTAATGTGGGTGATATCTTGAATAAGACAACAATACAAAATGATTTCGTTGATGAGTATATACACGAATTTCATAAGGAAAAACTAAATAATTGTATATCTTATGGTATATGTTATGACAGTAATGATAATGAATACTTTATGGGTACAAAGGAAATTATTATTGACAATGCTAATTTAATTATCGACAATAATAATAAATATTGTTTAACAGTTGGTTTGTGTGAACTTCTCTTTAAAAACAGCCTGACATGAAAATGTACACCAAACGTGATTTGATAAAATATCGAAATATACTACAGCTAACATCTGCTCATTTAGATCGTCGTGGATATGTTAAAAGAAATAAAGGCTACAAATCACAAATTATTCAATCTTTATTCCCATCAGCAAGTAGGAAAACAAAGAAAAGATTGAGGAAGAACATTGCTGGTGATGCGGCGGCGGCTGTTAGTGGTATGGGTTTTATAAGAAATGAATCTACTAGTCGACAATATGTCTATTGGGATGATCCAAATGAACTGATTGACAGATTAAATATTCTAATTTCATCACAGCAGGCAGGAAATAGATCACATACTGTTGAAATAGCTTCAATTATTGAAGAACTCAAAGAAAGTGGTATTATATTAGGTGGTGGTGGCAGCAGCAGCAGTTAGTATGTGTTTAACAGTTGACAGAGATGGCAAGTAGTACTGTGAGTAGTAGTACAATAGATAGCTTTGGTTGAACACATCATGTGTTTAATAGTAATCATACAGCAGCAGCAGCAGCAGCAGCAGTAAACAGTGGTTGTGAATCAACATCGTCGTCGTTAGTGGCAGCAAGTAGAGAATATTTAGACAGTAAACTACTTGAAATATCATCAAATATATTTACTAAATTACAGTCAGATCCATTGTTGGTTAACAGACAATACTTGGACAGTAAATTACAGGAAATTTCAACAAATATATTCAATAAACTGCAGTCTGATCCATCACAACTGGTTAACAGACAATACTTGGACAGTAAATTACAGGAAATTTCAACAAATATATTCAATAAACTTCAGTCTGATTCATCATCATTAGTAAATAGAAAATATCTAGACAGCAAATTACTTGCAATATCAACTAATATATTCCAAAAACTACAGGCTGATTTAATTACAAAGAAAGTGTTTGAAAGTAAATTACATACAATGTCTGATATATTGAAGGAAATAGCACAGCAAAAACAGAATTTTGATTTACAATTGAAAACCCTATCAAAATCAATTAGTGATGAAATTGAGGTAAAGTATGTTAGTAGGTCGTTGTTTGATCAAAAATCAGATGAATTGAAATCATTATGCAAACAACAAAGTAAGAACAATAGTTTGAAACATGTTGATACGGATTTGCTAGATAGGAAATTGACAGATTTAAAAGAGAGTCTACTCACACAAACTGACAATAACTATATTAAGAAGCAAGAGTTTAATCAGAAGGTACTTGAAATACAAACTGCAATTAATGCCATGTTTGTAGACATGCATAAGCAACTTGATGGTAAACATTTAGCACTAGGTGACAAATTGAAAGTTGACATTATGCAGATGATTATGAAGGGTGAGGATTTTCAGAATTATTTACATGAACAGTTGTTCAACTTTTACTTGTTGTTCAACATACTATTTGATTGCACAATATGTCAAAAAGGAGTTCATCTTTGACATGAGTGAAGCTAGACAGCATAATTTGGACTCTGATCAGGTACAAGAGTTGTTTCTGAAAAGAATGTTCAGTGGAAGGAGACCACCAGCAGCAAATGATACAAAAAGAAAGAAATATGACTGGGAAGTAGATGACTAGTAGTAGTGATTTAAATAATAAAAAAAAGCAAGCTAGTAGTAGTAGTTGTGAGTTTTGCCCAGTTGAAATTGCAAATCTGAGATATCTGAGATTTTAAATATCTGAGATATCTGAGATTTTAAATATCTGAGATTTTAAATATCTGAGATATGAATGTTGGCAAGCCTGCTGCTGCTGCTGCTGGCCCAAGCAGGTTGTGCACCTGCTGCTGGTCAACAAAGAAGGGGCACAAGCCTTCCTATTGGTGGGGGGCGTGACAGGTGCACCTGCTGCTGGTCAGGGGAACAAGCCTTCCTAGTTGTGGGGCATGACAGGTGCACCTGCTGCTGCTCAACAAAGAAGGGGAACAAGCCTTCCTATTGGTGGGGCGTGACAGGTGCACCTGCTGGTCAACAAAGAAGGGGAACAAAATGGCCGTGTGTGCCTTCCTATTGATGGTGGTGGGGGGTCTATTGGTGGGGGGTGCCTTCCTATTGGTGGGAGGCCTGACTCATGGGCAGGGGGGCTGCCATTTTGCACATGGTGGGGGACAACACGGGAAAATCCGCCATTTTTGACACACCCCCTCACTTCCTTTTGGTTGGGGGAGGGGCTTTGGTGGGGGGCAAAATAGCTGACACTATGGCTGGGGGCGGAGGGGGGTGTGGTAGGGGGAAATCTGCCATTTTGGCCACGCCCCCTCGCTTCCTATTGATTGGGGACGTGGCCAAAATGGCCGACACTAGGCCAGGGGGCTGGAAGGGGGGAAGGGAGAGGGGTTTAGGCCACGCCCCTCGTCACCTATTGGTCTTGTGCAGAACTCTCAAATCTACACTACTGATAGGGACATTGGGCGAGATGGGTTGCATCTTAATAGGATCCCGGATGCTTAGATATCTATTCAACCGTATTATTTCTCATGTAGAGCAGAAATCTGTGCAATCAGCCACTTCTTCCACTTCATCTGATTCGACTTTTTTAGGGGTTCAATCTCAAGTAGAATGATTGATAAGACAGAGGCTCCTAGATTGAGTGTTCTTTTTTGTAATGTTCAATCATTGAATAATAAGATTTATGATGTTGAATTTTAAAGATGAGCATGATATTATATGTTTTACAGAGCACTGGATATGGATGAGAGCTGACGAGCTTGAAGTGGCTAGAATCCGTGACTATTCCTTAATAACTACTTTCTGTAGAAAAGAGAAAAGTCATGGTGGTGTCGCTATGTTTGCTTCAGATGCTTCTTGTTATCCAATTAGAGAAATTGATGTTGAGGGGTATTGTTCAGAATTGCATAATGAATTCGCGTGTGTGATTCTTCCTGTGCAGAGACTTGTTATATTGGCAGTATATCGATCACCAAATGGTGATTTGGGTTTGTTCTTTGCCAACTTTGACAGGCTCTTAATCTTAACATCACTAGCTAAATATCGACCCGAATATGATTTTGCTGTGGGGGGTGACTTTAATATAAATGTAATCGATTCTACTGCTAGGGAAACAATTGATTTCAGAAACACTTTAAGATCAAATGACTTACACCTGACCAACCTTGAACCAACTCGGGGTCAAACCTGTCTGGATATAGCGACCAACTTAGATTCTGCTTTGTACTTGGTGGAAGTAAGGGATTACGTTTTGTGTGATCATTTTTCGGTGTCTTTCAAGGTAACTGTGAATGATGAGGGACGCAGTTGGGAAGGTGCACCTAATGATTCAAATTGTCCCCCCAGACTGATAAGACCTATAGCACAGGAGAGATTTGAAAATTTCTCACATAGTCTCAGTGCGATTGAGTGGCCCAATGTTTTGATTTTATCGGGGGGAGAGGAGAATTTCAATGCTTTCATTGACCTTTTCATGAGGCTCTTCCATGAATTCTTTCCTGCTAGATTGTCAAAGCAAAGGAGTTTCGCAAAAAAAGAGGAATGCCTGATTGGATAAATCAGTCTGTACTAGCTCTTAGGAATTGTGTCTTGATAGCATATGATAAGTATAGATTGATTCAATTACCACATGATCAACGTGTGTTTAAATCTGTACGTAAGCTGTACAGACATGAACTGAGACAGGCTAATTTACAGTACAATGTACTAAAAATTGAGAGGGCTTCTAATAAGTGTTCTATGGCTTGGATCATTATCCGGGAAGTATCTAAGCCTTCAAGACAAACAATACAAAATACGCCAGTCACACCTGATGAATTCAATGAATTTTTTGTCTCATCTGTTCTCCATATACGTGAAAGGATTGATACTCCTCCAGTGTCAGCTGTGCAATTACTTACCAGGAGTTCTGCTCCGGTTTCCACATTCAAATTCAGGCCACTCTCTTTCAAGAGTGTTGAAAACATAGTATTGAAAATGAAAAACAGCAAAAGTAGGGACATATATGATATTTCAAGCTCCTTCATTAAAGCTGTGATTGCTTTTATTGTGACTCCTCTTACAAATTGTATTAATGCCTGTATTGACGATGCAGTTTTCCCCTACATTCTGAAGCATTCCAAGACAGTGCCAGTTCATAAGAAAGGGAGTTGGGACGATCCTGCCAATTTTCGACCTATATCAGTAGGATCAATATTTGCAAAGGTTTTTGAGACTGGTATGGCAATAGCATTGTATGAATACCTATTTTGAAAGCAAAAGTATATTCACATCTTCCCAGTATGGATTCAGGTCTGGTCGGTCAGCAATTGAAGCTGTGGAGAGTTTAGTGACGGATATTTTGAAGAGTTTTGAGATGAATAGCCTTACTGGAGTAACCATTTGCGATCTGAGCCGTGCATTTGATGTTGTTGACCATGATATATTGTTGGCTAAGCTTGAACACTTTGGCATTGAGGGAAAGAGCAATCAGCTGTTGAGATCATATTTGACGGATCGTAGGCAGACGGTTTGTGTTAATGGTGTTTTCTCTCATCCAAGATATGTGAAATATGGCGTTTCACAGGGATCGAATCTTGGGCTATTGCTCTTTATAATAATGTCAAATGATATTAGAGTGAGTGTGGATAGTAGGATAGTGAGCTATGCTGATGACACATCATTAATTTCATGTGATGCAAATCTGAATATGTTGAGGGAAAGGATGGATGATGCTCAAAACGATATCTCTTCTTGGTTTCAGGCAAACTACTTCTTATAAATCGAGAAAAAACCAAGTCACTTATTTTTAATTTGAAAAATATAAAAGATGAAATCACTTCAGCTAAGCTACTTGGTATTATTCTAGATACAAAATTAACATGGACATTCCACATTGACTGGTTATATGGTCGGCTCAGTAGAGTGGTTTTTCTTATAAGACGTCTGAGAACTCCTGTTCCTCAGCAATATTTGAGGACGTCCTACTTCGGGTTTTTCCAGAGTTTAATTCAATATGGGCTTATCCTATGGGGTGGAGCAGCCAATACTAGTAGGGTGCTGCTTCTTCAGAAAAAAGTAGTAAGGCTTATGGCCAATGCTGACTACCTTGCTCATTGTCGTCCAATATTTGTTTCGTTGAAGGTTATGACTGTGTTCAGCCTGTACGTCATGCAACTCCTGGTCAGGGTCGGGGATAAGTTGGATATTCTTGAATGTAGGTCTGAGATACACGGGCATTTCACCAGACAAGCATGTCATCTGCATGTTCCTTTTGTCAGGCTAAAAAAACTTCAAGGACATTATAGAATATTATCAATCAAGGCATTCAATAAGTTGCCTGTTAGTGTGAGAAATATGAATCAAGCCCGTTTTAAAACTCAAGTTAAAAAGCTGCTAACAGAGAACCCATTATATAATGTAGAGGAATTTTTCAATTTGCCCGTCGATGTAGTAAATACTTATTTTGTGTGATGATAATATATGTGTATGAATTGGCTCAGTAGTTTTATAGGATTTTATTCTTGACGACACCTAATGTACATTAAATTGTATTTATTGGTGGATTAACGTATTCTATTCTATCAATGTCAAAACATTTTGAGCAGAAAACATGAAACTTTCGACATGCTAGAAACATGTAGTGAAGCCTACATGTATTCTAGGCGTACCCTATCGGTGTACGTATAATTTATCAGGGATTGAATTCATAAAAGTTTTCAAAGACTAGCGCATGCGCTAGTTGTAGGCTTGCGCAGTACAACGAACGAGTGACCTGCGTTCCACGAAAACTGTGAACAAATCACAAACCGATCCAAGCGTGGAAATCAATTTCGTGGAAAATTGTCGGCTGGGTGCAGTTTGCAGCGCGCCATTGCTAGCAATGCTTTTACAGAACTTTCCATCAAAAAATCTCCTCGGTTTTAATTGATTACTATAGAAATATTCATAATCAATCAGCTGACAAGTGGATTATTTATTGCATGTATTATACAGATGTTTAGTGAAGCCTAGAACTGGTTTACAAAACATCCCACGGCGTAGGTTGCTTTTCGTGGATTAGCGTGAGTCTACTTTGCGGTGGACCTTAACATATTGAAATATTAAATTTACATATAAGTGCAGATTAAATATTATTTTTGGAGAAATTGCTAATCACGTCTTCAGTTGTCCGATCAGTGATTAAGTGAAATATGATTGAGAACGTAAAATATACATGAAAATAACATATAAAGGAAGGAATTTTGCTTATACATGTACATTATGGGAAATTCACGTTTGACGCATTATCACTCATGAACTAATGAAAGAACTGATCAACTTGCAATCTTACATGCAGATTATGAATTTACCGAGGTTTGATAATAGGCTTATTTTCATTGATTTCAATCAAGTACTTTAAATTAATGTAATAATTGAAACAAATTTATTCATACTGCGGTTCAATGTTTACGCAACAAAAGTTCAACCAAACAGAGCTTTCTCCCAGCATAATTGGTAGTACATGCGAGTCATGAATCAAAGGTTCGAGACCAATCAAACTAGCTTCTTCCTTTGATGGGAATTTTCAACTCTGATAAAGATTATCCAAGCAATTTTGGCTACATTATAAATAATAGTACTGCATTTATATATGTCATTGTAAAAAAGAAACACAACTCTTTCTCGTTTCCAGCTATACTCAGCCGGTGTACTCTTTCGGAAAAATGTGAATGGGGGAAGGGTAATATCAAGTGGCAGAGCCTTCAATTCACGGGAAACTGCAAAGTAGAATGCCGTTTGGTGTTGCGGTATCTAGAAAAAACAGCGAAGAGACTAAGTGTCCTTCTGATTAACCTATGTGAAAGGTACAAGTCTTTTTCTCAAATATTCCGGACCAATACCCTCCACAATTAGTTTGTAGGTTTCACATAGTATTGAGTACTTTAGTCTTTGTTCTAATTTCAGCCAATCAAGTTCTCTGATGAGGTGTTACGTAATTATAAATTATGTGGTATTATGAACACCAAGGACCAAAACGGACTCAGCGTCCACTCCCACATCAAGTAGAAGCTCGAAGGAATTCGGGAGAATGAGAGTGCACCGGCTTCAGAGACATTACCACTCAGGGCCGGAAATAGTATTTTACATAGATTTTACGTAGATAATCACTCCCCTGCCACCTTTATTAATGGTCGTTCTAAGAGCAAATATTTAGGAATACCAAAAGCTTACGATTGCAGACTAGGTTTGAGTCAAGACTCGCTTAATACTAGAATATACAGAGGAGCTGAGGATATCATTGAGTCAAAATGCGCCGACATAGATTGAATGTTTGTATGACATATTTTCAAGAAGTTGTTGCCCATTGAAGAATGCATCAACGAAATACAGTCAAACATTTTGAGAGATAAAAGTAGCTTGGATAAATTTAAAACAAAATGGTTACATTCTTTCAAGAACTGCTACATGACTTTGAAATGATAAGAAATAAGAATAGATTTGAAAGATAAGGTTATAGCGTAGAAATCAACACGGACTCCTACTTAACAAAATGTGGAATTAACATAGATTTTTATTACTTTTTGGGTTTTATTAAATTACAGTTATTATATAAGTGCATTGCTATTTTTTATTGTTATCTTGATCATCCTACAAAGAAAAAGTTGCCAACAGCAACGGAGATCTGCAATGTGCTACAATCAAATAAAAGATTCAACTAAAATGACACAAGCTCATAGCGTTTCGTCATACTGGGCTCTCTTCATCGTGACTATTTTTTCAATTTCAGTTTATTTTTAGAAATAAACAGTATCGATCAAGCAGTCATAGCGAGCAGACGTAGTTTTTTTAGTGAGAGTAGTTGAGATAGTGTATGCAATAGTTAAAGTGCTGAGTTCAGTGTTTTAATTGTTGTGCGCGAGTTCAGTGCCCTGCGCCGAAAAATCACTTCAGTGCTGAACTATCATCTAGTCCGGCTAAGGAATGTAAAGAATGTGAGGAATGTCGACTCCCAAAAGATTGCCAACCTTCCTACTGCCAGAGTTCGAAGAGGAGGAGGAAACAGAGGACGACGCAACTATGAGTCAACTAACACCGGCTAGGAGCGTTGAACCAGCATCAATGACTGGAAACGTCAACACTTCCCCAGAATCGTTTCTAAAAACGAACCAACTAAAAACTGCAACGGAGCAGTTTTTGTACAATGCATGGAAAGAAGTCACTTTCCAACAGAGTGAAGAGAGAGAAAGAATGCATAAACTGGAAAAGGAGTTGGAGAGAGCACGGTTGAAGATTAATCAGCTGAAAGAGATATTTTCATCAGCATCTACAACCACACAGAATCTTCAATCTTCAGCTTCACATACAATGCAACCAGCATCTTCTAGAAGTAGCAATAAGAGTTATTCACCACCAAATTGGGAGGAAGAAGAGAAAATGGTAGCATCAGAGACTGCATGGATTCTCCCTAAACAAAAGAAGAGAAAAATCCGTGACTCACCAGAAAAAATAAGGCCTGCAACTGAGTCTACAAGTATGAAACCGACAGAAAAGAGAAACAAGCCACCACCAGTCATATTAAGCAATATACAAGAGTATTCAAAAATTAAAGAGGCATTGAAATCGAAAAATCTCAATTTCAGTGCCAACATGATGAACAACAACCAGCTAAAATTGAATGTTGAAACTGAACAAGAATACAGAGATTTAACTAAGATGTTGAATGAAGCTAAATATGAATGGCACACGTACGAGAATAAACAAACTCATCCAATTCGTGTCATGGCTAAAGAGCTTCATCCATCATGCGATACAGAGGATATAAAGAACAATCTTCTAAGCAGAGGCTTTCAAATAATCAGTGCTGTCAACAAAATGAAAAAAATAAAGAAAATGGAAAAGAGCACATTATCAGACTTCCAATGTTCATGTTAACATTCAAGAATACAGAAGATATAAAAAGAATATTTGAAATTAAACATATTTGCTACATGAAAGTTAAAATTGAATCAATTAGAAGTAATAAAATGATTCCACAGTGTAAACGTTGTCAACGGTTTGGTCATACACAGACATACTGTCAACATGAACCTGTGTGTGTGAAGTGTGCTGGAAAACACTGGACTATTTCGTGTACTAAGGCTAAAGAAACCCCAGCCAAATGTTTCAATTGTGCTGAGGCTCACCCAGCTAACTACAGAGGCTGTCTCATCGCTAAAGAACTTCAGAGAAGAAGAACTGAAAAAGAAAACCTAGTTAAAAGAACTAGCGAAGTACCACATACAACTAAACAGAGAAACTTCACTTCAAAAAAGTACACTGGAGAAATATCCTATTCCCAAGTAACGAAACCCACTCCAAGCCTACAACAGGAGAGCCAACCAAAGCAACAACAACAACAACCAGTTGAAGTCAATAAGGTTTTGCAGGAAATTTTGAACAGTTTAAATATTCTTTCTGGTCGACTTGACAGCTCAGAAGAGTAAGAAGAAAACTAGAGAATGAATATTGCGAGCCAACAAGATATAAGGATTGCTACCTGGAATGCCAATGGAATAAATAATATCAATAATAATAGAAAACAAGAAATAGAAATATTTCTAAAGACACGAAATATACAAGGTGCGGCAGAAAGGATGAACGGTTTTCAAAAAAGTAATATGTCGTTACCTATGCATAAAAAAACATTTATTTACAGAACAATATTCACATTATTTTACAATTTTAGAAAATTAATGTTTGAAAACAATATCTGACAGGTGACGGCCGTTTTCAGCAATGCACTTTACAAGCCGCTCTCGGAAGTTGGATTGTACTCTTTCTAACATTGCCCTGCCAATTGTTCGACTTCCTCACGAATTGCTCCCTTTAGTTCTTGAAGTGTACGTGGTTTATGCTGGTAAACACATGACTTCAGGAAACCCCACAAGAAGTAGTCGCACATGGACAGGTCTGGAGAACGAGGAGGCCAATCAATGTCACCAAACCGAGAAATGATGCGACCACGAAAAACAGCCCGAATTGCTTCCATTGAATTTCTTGCTGTGTGAGCTGTCGCCCCGTCCTGCTGAAACCATATTTGCCGGATAGGAATACGTTTCCTTCTTAATTCAGGAAGGAAGAATTCAGTGAACATCTGTCTAAAACGTTCTGAGGTTACAGTTACAGTGGTCCCGTTGTCGTCTTCAAAAAAGTATGGACCAATAACAAATATACTGCTCACAGCACACCAAACTGTCACCTTGGGACTGTGTAATGGTCTCTCATGCATTAATTTTGGATTTTCATCTGACCAATAACGATAGTTCTGCTAACGGTACCATTCAAATGAAAATGTGCTTCATCTGTCGTAAACAAAATGATGTTTTCATTTTGGTCAAATATGGCCTCCATTTCTCGAGCAAAATTCAGCCGCTTTACATAATCGCCAGGATTCAATTGTTGAACCATAGCCATTTTGTAGGGATGAAATCCTAGATCTTTATGTAAAATTCGCCTTACTGACCGATCACTGATGTTCAGTTCAGAAGAATGTCTCCTAGCAGATCGATTAGGACTACGGAGTATGGCTTGCCGAACTCTTTCCACATTTTGTGGAGTGCGTACAGTGCGATGAGCCCCTGGTGGTCATTTATTAATTACTGTTCCTACTGAACGAAATTATTTTACCCAACGTAAAATGGTGTTACGAGTGGGTACATTTTCATTTCTCGCAAGATTGAAATGACGACGAAACTCGCGCTGAACTGTAATGATACTCTCATTATTACGCACAAAACTGTCGTAAGTAAACACACGATGTTGCACATTCCATGAATCCATGATGCCGATTAAACAATGACTAGAAAAAATGGTATGATCTACCGAACACATGTTCACTTCAGCTGGCCCAATCCGACTACCCAAATCAGAATACTATCTGTTCTAAAAACATCCACCCTTCCTGCCGCACCCAGTAGATGTTTGCCTCATCTCTGAAACCCATTCAACTGAGCAGACTCACTTCAAAGTCAATGGATATAATGTTTACGAAACTATTCATCCTCAAAATCAAGCAAGAGGTGGAAGTGCTGTAATAGTGAAGGAGAGTATTAAACACTATGAAGACTTCAGTATTCAAAGTAATGAAATACAGCTAACTGTAGTTGGAATAGAGTCCATCAACCAGAAAATACTTGTTGGAGCTGCATATTTTCCACCACATTACAATTTAAAGAAAAATGATTATACAAATATTCTTCATCAGCTTGGAGATAGATTCATAGTGGGTGGAGATTTTAATGCCAAGCATAAGGATTGGGGTTCAAGACTCACGACTACCAAAGGAAAAGGACTCAGAGAGGCTATCCAGGAGCTGGGCTGCGAATTCCATTCAACAGGGACACCTACGTATTGGCCAACAGATTTGAATAAAACTCCAGATCTTCTAGATTTCTTCATAACAAAGAGAATATACAGTAATTTTATCGACATTGAAGAGAGCTTTGACCTGGATTCTGATCATTCAGCTGTAATTCTCACACTTAGTGAACGAATAATAAAGAATTAAGCGGCCAATATTACAATCCCCTCCAATTAGAAAACCAGATGGTACTTGAGCAAGAAATAACAGAGAAAAGGCAGATTTATTTGCTAATCATCTAGAAGAAATCTTCCAGCCAAACAACATTCAATCTGAAATTGATCCTGAAGAAGATATAATAGATGATTTAGATACAGAGATTGATCCAGTTTCTATAAATGAGGTTCAAGAAGAAATAAAATATAATCTGAATACCAAAAAAGCACCTGGGTTTGATCTGATTACAGGTGAAATCTTGAAGAAACTTCCAAGGAAAGGTATTGTCATGCTAACATACTTATTCAATGCATCACTCCGATTACAGCATTTTCCTACAATTTGGAAGGTGGCAGAAGTCATTATGTTGCAAAAGCCTGGGAAATGTCCTCAAGAAGCAAAATCATACCGCCCAATATCTCTTCTACCTGTAATTTCAAAGCTTTTTGAGAAATTGCTAATGAAGAGATTGACTCCCATCATAAGTAGCAGGAATCTGATACCAGCCAATCAATTTGGTTTCAGGCAGAAGCACTCAACCCTGGACCAAGTACATAGAATCACCAATGTAATAGAGAAGTCATTAGAAAAAAAATCTATATGTTCAGCAATCTTCCTTGATGTGGCACAGGCATTTGACAAAGTGTGGCATGAAGGACTGATCATTAAACTTCATAAAATTCTCCCCACTCAATTTGTAAAACTTTTAAAATCATACATCAACAACAGATTATTCAGAGTAAAACAAGGTGACGACGTCTCCGAATTGAAGGAAATAAGGGCTGGAGTTCCACAGGGTAGTGTTCTTGGACCAGTTCTTTATGTGCTGTACACAAGCGATCTTCCTGAATTGGATGCAGTGACAATAGCTACTTTTGCTGATGATACTGCAATACTGGCAGAAGGGGAAACAGTACAAGAAGCAGCCACAAAACTACAGAATGCTAGCAACAGATTCAGTGACTGGACCAAAAAATGGAGAATTCGATTAAATGAGATGAAGTCTATTCATATCAACTTCACAAACAAAATTATCAATGACCCGATTCGAATAAATCTGAATGGGAATGTAGTACCACACAGCAACACAGCAAATTACCTTGGAATGACTCTTGATGCCAAGTTGAAATGGAAAGAGCATATCAAGATGAAAAGGAGCGAGCTAGGACTCAAATACAGTAAAATCTATTGACTGTTGGGCCGTCAATCACAACTCTCATTGGACAACAAGTTATTGATTTACAAACAAATTCTAAAACCTGTCTGGACGTATGGAATTCAGCTTTGGGGCTGCTCTAGAACATCTAACATCAGTCAGATTCAAACATTCCAAAACAAAGTACTGCGGAACATGGTGAATGCGCCCTGGTACATAAGGAACAGCGATTTGCACCGAGATCTGCACATCCCCTATGTGACCTGTGAGATAAGAAGATTGGCAGCCCATCATGAGTCACATCTTCTTCAACACGTCAACACCGAAGTCATCCAACTACTAGACAACACTGAACTCACTAGGAGGTTTATTTATTTATTTATTTATTACATTTCCAACGGTATACACCAATTTCAAAAGAATACAATCGTAACAAGATCAACAAAAATAACAAGACAAATATAAACCTGTCTTGAACAGGTTGAAGAGAACAAAGCCCTTCGATTTGGTGTAGCGCTAGTGGAGTGATTAAAGTATATTAATTGAAAGTGTAGTGGAATAATTTAAAGTAGTGAAATTATAGATTGGAACTGTAGGCTTCACTGGAAGACTTTAGCAATAAAAATTAATTTAGGATAAGAAATAACAGAACAAAATTAATGGTTAGTCCTAGTGACTAGTTTTAATAGAAATAGAATAAAAAAAAGAAATAAAACAAAAATTGCACACACCCAGCATCAGTATTCCCACTATCACCGTGCGTCTGTTATTCATTTCGACTTCCCACCGCCTCCATCCACCTCGCGGGCCCCTGGGGACGGCGTCAGCTACAGGGGGCACTTGGCTACTGTGACAGGGTCGTCGCTCGGCTGCCCATTGGTTCTAGGGTGGTTGCTTGTCTACCTGCCTGAAATATCACACAGCAAATAGAATTTCAAGTGAACGCTGAATGAGTCCACATCTTTCTTATGTCATCTTAAAAATTAAAAAAGCATTTTTAGACTTTTCAATAAAATGATTATGCAGGGCATGATTAATATATGCCATTTTATTAGTAATTTGCTAGTATGTAATTTATTGGTGGAAAGTACATTATTTCAAAGTTTCCCGTTTCTTGCTATATATATATATACCATAACAGACTGCGAAAGCCAATTTACTTAATTGTGAGCACATCTTTTTTTAATTTTTTCAATTATTTCAAAAAGAAACTAAGTACTTTCGGACATTTGATTGGAGGATCATAAATTGTGTAATGAATACATGTCATTCCATTGGTAATCCACTTCTTTCATTGAATTTATTAGTGTTAATGACTTTATTTCAAAATTTCCAGTTTTCTTGCACCACCCATAACAGGCTATAAATCTCGAATGTGAACAAATCTTTCCAATGCCATCTTTAAAAGTAAAGAGATACATTTGGACATTTCAACTGTATGAACATAAATTGCATGATGAATAAATGCCATTCCATTAGTATTCTACTAGTTTTATTAATATTGTTTCTTAGAAATTTCAAAACTTCTCGTTGACCTGCGTCTCCCAGTATTATATGAAGCTATTATCATTAACTTACTATTACACTACTAACCAACTAATATCATTTGAAATAATCTATTATGAAGTTTTTTCTTGAAAATTTAAATAATTTTGAATGTGAATTTGCAACTATTCATTGAAAGGATAATCCAGAGTACCCCTGATTGTGTCAAGTAAGAACAGAAGGAGAGATGTACAGGCTTCAGAAAATCAGTATTGTAAGAAATTGAAATTCTGCTCTGTCAATGTTCAAGCATGAGGAATAAGATGAGTGAGCTTGAGTTGCTTTGCTTGTTTAATAAAATTGATATAATGTGCAATTGCGAGCATTGGCTGGTTGATGACGAAATCACGTACTATAGCACTCTGGGTGATCTCAAAAGGATAGCTCATTTCTCCAGGGAATCCTCAGGTGGTGGCGTGGCTGTGTTTGTGCGTGCAAGTATGGTGCAGTTGGTGGTTACCCTGGACCTGAAGGAGTTTTGTTAGGGGAAGCACGCTGAATTTGCTGGGGTACTAATCCCTGGATTGTCACTTGTTGTGATAAGTATGTACCGCTCACCATGTGGTGATCGATATTGAATGTTTTCTTGAGCGGCTTGAGTTGTGTGTTGCTTTTCTCAGTTATATGTGTTTGTCTATTGTGATTGGTACAGACCATAATATTGATTTGCTCAGTAATTCTGCTACAACTGCAAGATTTTTGAATTTGTTGAGAAGTCTAAATTTATATGTTGCCATACTTCAACCTACAAGGGGCAATGCATCCCTTGACAATTTTCTTACAAACTTGTATCATTGGAGCTATGTGGCAGAGGTGAGCATTGAACAGATTGCCGACCATAAACATATTTTTATGGAAGCTGCGTTTGGGTCCGGTATTGAGGAAAATGTAAATAATTTTGGTAAGAGGATCCCTCACAGAGTGTTCAGTGACGGTGCAGTCAGGCTATTTTGTGAATATTTGGTGGCATGTGGTGGTGTCTGGCATGATTTGGTCTCCACTACGCAGGCAAACATTGGCTACAATTATTTCTTTCAGAAGTTTCAGGAAGGCTTTGAACGTTTCTTCCCAATAAGAATGAGGCTAAGGGGTTTTGACAGGTTTGTAACAAAGAGAGGGAACTCCACTCCACAGGTGAAGGATTGGTTCACTAATGAGCTAGCCCAAATGAGAGGCATGGTTTTGATGGTTGGTGATTTGGCTGGGAGTAGGCCTTATCTATTAGAGTTAGCTACTAGACTTAAGAAGGAATACCGATTCAGATTGTGGGAGGCTAAGAAAAGTGCCAATGCAAGGTTCATTGTTGTGGCTCAAAACCCATGTAAAGCTGCCTGGGAGCTTATAAATTCACAAAAGCCCAAATCTAAAGGAACTGATCCAAGATTTGCAACTGCTGATGAGTTCAATAAGTTTTATGTCACATCTGTGGAGGGTATTGTTAACAATATACAATGTTCAAGTGATGCATTCACTACTCTTCAAAAAAATCATCCTCACTTCTGATGTGTGACTTGACATGTGCCTTTGACTGTGTTTCACATGATCTATTGTTGAAAAAGCTAGAAAGGTATGGTCTAGGAGTCAGTGCTATTAATTTGATGAAGTCTTATCTCGGTAATAGGTCCCAGGTTGTGGACTGGAATGGAGAATTGTCAGGATCTGCTCCTTTACACTACGGAGTCCCACAAGGGTCAGTATTGGGGCCTTTGCTCTTTCTTATTTCAATAAATGACCTTTATTACTCAGTGAATGTGAAGATACTGCTTTGTGAATATCAAATCAAAATCAAAATAAAAATTTATTGCCATAAAAAACAAACAAAATACAATTTCGTTAAAAATTCTTAACAAGTGATTATTATGGATAAGAATACATTTTTTTCTTTAACAAAGCAATATTCGCCATGGCACCACCAGCAAGAGTAAAACTTGCTCGCTGGTGGGAGTCTTTATTCTAACCCTAATAATATAGTTATTGATTTAGTTGATCTAATTTATACAAATGAAACAAAACGGAGTAGAAAAAAAATGAAATAAGAAAGAAGGAAAACATGAATGAGAGAAAAATACAAGAGAAAGAAGAGATCAAGATGATTATGTACTTGCAAGGCTATTCAATGGAAATTTCAATTCAAATGAAACTTAATTCATGAAAAAAATTCATACAAATCCATTCGTTTAGACCATTCCTTTTATGATGTGTCAGAAATAAAGGTGGTACTAAATTGATGAATTTTGTGCTAATGTGCATAAGCTGACTACACAACAAACTTAGACTACTATGAAAAATTTTGAATTTCCTTGTACTATTTGGTCTGAGTGAGTATGTCAGCCTATCAGCCTCTTCAAAGTTATCTTTATAATTATTTATGTTTATATTTATATTAATTAACTGTACCTTGAGGTAGGCCAAAATTACTTAATTCTTTTTTACTTGACTGTTTCCCAAGAGTTAACAATCAATTCTTTATTAATATTTTCAGATATATTTGTCTTAAGGTCATAACATGGAAATCCCTGAAGACTTGCTGGGTGGGATAGTCTCTGGGTTTGCGGAGAATTGTTTTAATTACAGCCTTTTGTGTTATAAATAGATTGTTCAGGTGTGTGTCATAAGTTCCTCCCCATACTGCAATCCCATATCTTAAAATGGACTCAACTAAAGCATAATAGACTGTTTTTATTTGCTCTCTATCCAATATTCTATTGATTTTATAAAATTTATAGTTAATGAATTTTAATTTTTTATTGATAAAATTTATGTGATGATTCCATCTGAAGCTTTCATCAACAATAACACCCAAATATTTTATGGATACTACATTTTCAAAGATAGGACAGCCGCAATCGGGAAGCATTGTAAGATTATGAACTCCAGCGACTATCTGATCACATTTAGTATGAAGTTTTTATTTTAAAAATGTGGGAGGTTTGCCAACTGCATTTGCTGAAAAATGTATATATTTAGACTTACTAAGATTCAGACTAAGTGTATGTTGGTCAAGCCAATTCTTTATTAAAAACAGATCATGTTCTGAATTCAAAAATGCTTTCTGCCAACTGTCATCTGAAAAAATGACTGCAGTGTCATCAGCAAATGAATATACTTTATCGTTTTTCAATTTGATATTCAACATTTCGTTCACATACAACAAAAAAAGAATGGGCGACAAAACTGTACCTTGAGGTAGGCCAAAATTACATAATTCTTTTTTACTTGACTGTTTCCCAAGAGTTAACATCTGTGATCGGTCACAGAGATAGCTCCTGAATGACTTTAAAGGCAAACCTCTTATTCCATATTTATCTAGTTTATCCAGAAGACTATCATGTGGCACAGTGTCGAAAGCTTTTGCCAAATCTAAGAAGACTGCCATGACTTTCTTACCATCATTAGGTTTTTCTGTTATGTAATTTGTAAATTGTATTAATGTGTCTTCTGTACTTTTCTTTGCCTGGAATCCGAATTGGAATTTATTGATAATATTATGTACATTTAAATAATCCAATAAACGAACTTTTATCAATTTTTCCAGGATTTTTGAGAGATTACTTAATAGACTTACTTAATAGACTTATTGGTCTGTAATTACTAGGTACACAGGGATCACCTTGTTTAAAGAGTGGTCTAGTTATGGCTATTTTAAATTTCCTTAGAAATATTCCTGTGACGAAGCACATATTAAAAATAAATTATATTGGTTTAGAAATAAGATGAGCTATGTTTTTCAGTGTTAAACTACTGATGTTATCTTCTCCAGGACTAGCATTACTTTTTAGTTGCTTTATCATAATTTCAACATCGCAAGAGGTAATTGGTTTCAGGAAAAAAGAGTGCACAGGAGGTCTGTGATTTTCATCAATCTCATAATGTTTTAAACTGGAATTGCATGTTATGAGTTGAGCATTCGTTCTACCTACTGTTGCAAAATAGTTATTTAGACTAGCAGCGTCAATTTTTATTAAACTCTTCCTTCAATGTGGGATTTGATGGATTTTTTTTATTTTTTTATAAATTATGTCTCTTTTTAAAATTGAATTAATAAGACCAGGTATTATCCATGGTTTCAGAGGTTTCTTTTTACGAGAGATGTGTTTTTCTGTAGATGAGGATTCTATGTAATGATATAATTTTGACACAAAACTATCAGTAAGTTCGTCGATGTTCAAATCATCAACAAATCGACTATTGTATAACCAAGTCCAGTTTTCATTTAAAAGTTGTTCATTTAAGATCTTGTAGTCTATTTTTTTGGTTATAATTTTCTCATTCTCTTTTTTATTAGATTTTATTGCATTATTGTATCCCAAATGAATTGAAACAGAGAAATGATCTGTAATTGTAGTCTTAAGTATATTACCAATATTACGTCGAAACTTATTGTTAACTCTTTTAAAAAATATGTGATCCAAACAACTCTGTCCCCTGGTACTACCATTTATTATCATCTCAAATCCGTTACCATTTAATATACTCAAATAGTCTTGAACAAATTTATTTTATTTATTTTATTAAATTTACTTTGTGAACATATTAGTGGTCTGAAAATTTGGCGAAGGGAAGAGCTACAAGACTTAACCTATTTCGGACTATGTGTAACCATATCTAAATTGGGGACAGGATTAGCACAAGGTTACCTTATTTTTCCTCTCCCTATCATTTATATGATGTATACTTATTATATCAATCAATAAAGAAAGAATAAAGAATGTCTATGTTTATATCTCCTGCTATACATACATCTATGCCGTGAGGAATATTTTTCACAAACTCTTCCAAGCTAATTAAGAAATCATTTACGTTACTATTACGTGATATATAAATTCCAACTATACGTAGCAACATGTTATCTATTTTTAAATCCAGACCTAAACAATTTGACTCATCTTTTTTACAATCAATGACTTGAAATGAGATATCTTCTCTAACATAAATACAAATTCCATCACATTTATTCAAGGAACCAGGTTTATTTATTGCTTTGTAGCCATCCATGCTACAGCTAAAAGGCATAAGATAGGAACATTAAATTTTGTTTTCATGTTATCAAGTATGTAGCAAAGTTCATTATGGTTTCTATTCAAGCTTCTGATATTAGATGCAAACAAATTAAAGAAATTGAAAAAAGTAGAATGAGTTTCAATTGAATAATTCAAGTAATCCTCTATCTCATTTGTCTCTCTATTATAATCATCCAGTAACGCATATAAATCCTCTATTCTTGACATAAAAAATAACCTGATCAGTAACGATCAGTATGAAAAAAAATGAAAAAAAAATGAAATTATAATTTAAAACAAAAAAAAAGTTTTAGCCGCTAATAGATAACAGGGAAAGTTTTGACGTGACAACGTCTTATAAATTGGTTTGCCGGGTGACACTTCAAGAAACTGTGTTACGTTCCCATGTTATGCGCTCACAATTCCCATGTTATGCTCTCACAATGAGAGCGAGTGAGAGCGTTCGTTTCGGTTCTCGGTCGTCTGGAAAGAGCACGAATAGGAGCAGTGGCGAGCAACCACCTGGAGAGAGAGTGAAACGGAGCAGTCAACCTGCGCAGGCGCCGTAAGCATTCACAGAGCAGTCAACCTGCGCAGGCGCCGTAAGCAATCTTCTGTGACTGCGCCTGCTTAGGTGAATAAGTGAATAGGTTATGTTGTAGAATTAGAATTCACAATAATGCATAATCACATAATCATGCATAAGTGAATAGGTTATGTTGTAGTAATCACAATGTTGTGGTTCAGTGCGAGATTCTTTGTATAAATTAATGTTTTAAATATAATTCTTTGTATAAATAAATGTTTTAAATTGTTACTATTATTTCATCCTTCTTCCTACAATACGAATGAATATTCACATTAAAATTATTTTACCACTCAAAGTCGTTGTCACATAAAACTTTCGCCTGTATACCGACTTTATTTTTTTCCTTTGCCCTAAACTCACCGGCATTACTTATTAAGACCTATTTTCCGTATTCCATGATTTAAGTGGAACTAGCATTAGCCAATACCTAGCTGAACTTGCATTCATTTAAAATCTTTCAATGATATACGGTACTATAAAAAAATGTGACTGTTCATATTTTCTATTAACTCTATGGATTAATAAGAAAAAAATAATAATTTGAAGTCTTATAAAAAAAGCAGTTGAACAGTTCATTTACTTTAAAAATGTGTAAGAGGCCTTGAAAAAAAAACAAAGTAGTTATTATATTATTATCATCCAAGTCAGACTCACACTGTATCACTCTGGTCTCACCGCTCACCTTCATTATCGTGATGCGGCCAGCTCGATCTGCCCACACATACTTGATATCAGGATGACTGCGCTTGTAGGCCTTGCTCTTGGACAGTAGAATTCTTCTTTTTCGAGTGAGGGATAAGTTGATGAAGATTTTATTGTCGAAAGCCATACCCATGTTCCTTACAGATAGGTACTTTTTCGTCTTCTTGGCATCCAGAATTCTATGTGTACTCAATGTGTGAATTTTACCATGATATTTGATTTACAGGTGATGATTTGTTGATCCATTCCGAGCTGCTTTGTGTAAACACACTCTTTTCTATGTATTTTAACACGACATGCAGTCAATTATTAAGTAAATATTAAAAACTTTTACTTACTGACTGGAGTACTTTCAATTGCTTGGCAATCATTTTCAACAGTCTGTTGATTTTCAAACTGACTGTTGAAAATGATTGCCAAGCAATTGAAAGTACTCCAGTCAGTAAGTAAAAGTTTTTAATATTTACTTAATAATTGACTGCATGTCGTGTTAAAATACATAGAAAAAAGTGTATTTGATTTACCATCCAAATTTCCTTTCGTTCGATGACACATGTCCATGCGATCTTCATAAATTGGAACAGATAATGCACTTCCGAGTGAACAGATGATTTTTTTACTTTTTCACCCTCAAATTCCGGTATTCCGAAAATCTCCAGTGTATTTCGATGTCCATACTGGTCGACGTCATCCACATGACTCTCCAGGATACACAACGATTTTTTTAGATTCTCGTTTTCCGACTTCAACCGCTCCATGAATGGTAGCGTTCTTCTGTTTGCTGATGATACATGTCTTTTTGCTGAGCATGATAGTATCGAGTCTGCCAAGTTGGTTGTTAGAGAGCTGTATGATAGTGCTTCCCAGTGGTTTAGTGCAAATTAGCAAATAGACTTGCCCTGAACAATGATAAGACTCAGGAGCTTGTTTTTAGTCTCAATCCTCAGAATTCCACTACAGATACTGTGAAACTGTTAGGGTTCTCCCTGGACAGTGAGTTGACGTGGGAGACTCATATAGATCAACTATGCATCAGGCTCAGTAGGGTTGTGTTCTTGTTGAGAAGGCTTGTGGATTGTGTGCCTGACACTGTGGATTGTGCGTCAGGCATACTTTGCCTTTTTTTCAGAGTCATATTATGGAACAATCCTATGGGGACATGCGACCAGTGTGGATAGGGTCCTGTTGCTGCAGAAGCGAGCGGTTAGGGTTGTGGTGAGGGCTGGAAGGATTGATCATTGTAAGCCACTGTTCATCCGGTTGAAAGTGATGACAGTCTTCAATCTCTATATATATAAGTGCTTGACGTTTGTGAAGAAAAATCTAGATTCATTCACTTTAGCTAATGAAATTCATGGTCATGTAACAAGGAGAAACCAGAATATATTCCAGTTAAGAGTCAGATTGGAGAGAACAAGTAGAGGCTTTCCCTCATCTGGTATTAGGCTTTTTAATATGCTACCCAACGAAGTAAGAAGCCTGCCCCTTGTGACTTTCAATAGAAGGTTGAAGTCATGGTTGATCTCCAATCCCTTCTATTCTATTAATGAATTCAGGGAGGCCAACCTCAATTCGATGATTGCCAGCTCATCTTTATAGTAATTACTTTTTTATTATATTTGAAAGTTAACCACATTACATTTTTAGGCTGTACTAATTTCATCTCTAAGGATTAAAACTTATTTTGCATGTATTATATTCCTAAAGAATAAGTTTAGTGCATTCTGTGATAATAATTTAAGTTGTTAATATATTTGTTATTGTAATAATATGACTTAGCCTATCTGTAAATTGACCTAGCCTAATGTACTTGATGTATTTTTTTGGCTGAAATAAATCATTGAATCATTGACTTCAGTTACAATATGGCCACCCCATTATCAATATTTACCGCATTAGATCAGCGATCAGTCATTCGTTTCTTGAGCGGTGAAGGTGTCAATCAATGGAAATTCATCGCAGGATGACACTACAGTTTGGTGATTCATGTTTGTCCAGAAACAAACATTGTCATCAACCAGATACACGAAAAGGAATGGTGCCATAGCTCATTGCCAAAATAAAAAAAAATCCGAAATTGGCGATCAGCAGGAAAACTCTTGCTGACTCTCTTCTGTGATGTGAACGTAGTAATTTTGGAGCATTAAATTGACAGGGGAATGAGAGTAAACATTAATTCTTATTCAAATCTCTTAGAAAATCATTTCGACCAGCAATCAGGAGTAAATGACGAGGACTTGACACTTCAGGTGTGTTGTTACAGCATGACAACGCCCGACCACATACAGCCCGTCTCTCGGTTCAAACTATCCAGAATATCAAATTTGAATTCCTCATTCATCCACCTTATTCTCCAGACCTCGCCCCTAGTGACTTTCATGTGTTGGGAAATCTTAAAGACGCAATGGAAAGCAAGCATTTGCAAAGTGATGAAGAAGTGGTCACCGCGGTGCACGAGTGGTGGCTACAGGCACATCCTTCAAACATGGTATCCATGCGCTTCCTAAGCGGTCCAACACTTCAACCAGACTATCTCACAAAATGATAAATATAACTTTCACTTAGTTATCAAAATAAATTATATATACCAGTTTTAAGGTTTTCATTTGATTCACCCTCGTATAAATTGATTGCAATAGGTAATTTTAAGAAATTAACTGTAGTATTAGAGAGCTGTTGAAACGTCGCTGAATAAAAAACCTACGTTTGTTGAAAAACTATTTAAAGTAGGTTCAACTTACAGAATGGTTAGCCTCTTTGTTATTAGAAGTAATCCACTTGTAAAAATTGCGCGGCTGAAACTCTGGTTCTGTCAAATTCCTCCTTGATTGGATAGTTGTAGGTTATTTGATCCTTTGCTCCATGTTTGCTGCAGTATAAATTGAAATCTGTGAAATAATAACAGAACTGACTAAGTAATGAAATTCATTTTTCTCAATTACAATAAAGTGTAATTACAACAAATATAGGTGAATTGGAACTTCCTAATTGAATGAAAAATCATTAAAATAAACAATTACCTGTCTAAAAAGTAAGGTTACGGCGTACAGAAGGCAAGCGTCTATTCCGCTCGACGGTGCTTCCCATAAAATAAAATGCATCTTGTAAATGAACAGAAAATTCCTCGCGTCTGTACAGCTCTTTTACTTTGTGCCGAAAGGTATATAATTCCTAATCGACGACTCTAGACGCGCGTCTATGCTATAGCCGTCGCTAAGGAATTGTACCTTCGGTATATACTCTAATAATAAGATTATGAGTATCTATATAATAATAATAGTAAGATTAAAAATAATATAAGTATTGTCATTTTACATAACATTATGTGGACCTAGGCTATTTATTTTCAAAAGTCTTTCCTTTCGTTTCATGTATTAGAACCGGTAGTGTATTAAGCTAGGTTTACTCCAAAGTTATTAACAAAATGTTAATAACTTAATCCTTATAGATTTTATTAGATTGAACAGATCTTGACACATATGATAAGTTATGTTTAATCTAATAGAATCTATTAGGATTAAGTAATTAATATTATTTTATTCAGCCTATTCATTCCATAGTAGAATATTACATTATCACACTAATGTTGTGAAATTTCTCTACATCAATAAAGAGAAAATGAACAACATCCCTGTCACAGAATAAGTACAGAATGGAAACTTGTAATCAATCGCCTATCTAACCAATGCTTTTTACATGACGCCAATACTAAACACGTCACGTGACCTTGGGAAGTTCCAATCCTGGTCTTCTGATTGGCTCGTGGCAGTGAATGAGATCAACTGATCCGGATCATTAAAGTGATCCGAACCTACCATCAATACTATTACAATGCGGCACTTTCTAACAAGATGGCGGATTTTAGCGTCAGGGTACTAGCCAAGTTTCCATACTGTAGACTATGTATACTGTGTCCCTGTTTCTAGTGCGAATAATATTAGTCATTTTTAATTAATCTTTGAAACTTGCTAGGCTACATTGATACTCTGTTAGGTTTTGATTACCAACTAAGACTTGATTAGCAACTTATGCTAAGTTTATTTCCAACCTAAATTCATCATTTGATCATTAAAGTTAAACTGCAATTGGATGAAAGTATTATGCATAATTCATTAAAATTGTAATTAATTTAACAAAAATTGTAATAATAATAAGATTTACTGTTATCAATATAATTATTTAGAATCGTCCTTTCTTCAAAGTAAGGTTAGTTTTGAAACAGCTTCTTTTAATATTAAAATTGAATTAGATTGTATCAAAATAAGCTAGCACGATTTATTTTTACTCCTCTTTTATTTAAAAAATTGAGTCGATATCTTCAATAACAACTGAGATACCAGTGATAGCTGACCGGCTAGACTTTATAGCACAAAATCCGTCCAACTTCCAAATCGGATTATGCAAAATCACATAATTTCTACTATAACCAGTAGTTAAAAGACCCATAGCAAAAATTATAAGAATTTATCTACTTGATTTAAACAAAATAATAACATATAAGCTTACATACCTGAATCACAATCCACACATCTAGTAACTAGGCAAAGAAGTATAAAATAAACTTTATAAAACATTTCGTAGTTAAAATTGTAATTAATTTAACAAAAATTGTAATAATAATAATATGATGTTGGTCTACCTTATTCATTTACATAAACATATCAACTTTGTAGGAGAATAAAACTTCAAGTCAATTTATTTTGGAATTTAAAAACTTTCAAAATTGTGATAAATTGTCACAAGCCCTACAACACACAAAAATCAGAATTATTTGCATGTCGGATACGTGACAAGTGAAATGTATTATTGAATAACAAATATAGAAAATTTCATTTGAAAAGAAGTTGATAATTGATTGGTTGTTTTCTATTCATTATTCTACTAAAAACTTTATTTATTATATTATCGCATGATCATTTAGTAGGTTGGTCACATTTCCATAGATGTATCATGACTTGTCAATGCTATGGTTTGTCGATGCCTTAGACCAGTTATAAAATAGACACGCTGGGAAGTCTAGCCTCTGAAGCCAACATCTACTGCCACATCCACACTGCCACAACAGTGACGTCACACATCGTATTGAAAACTTTCAGATTGTGTCTATTTCAGATTCATGGTGTTTTTAGGTTATTTCTAGCTATGGGCAAAAACGATATCAGTTAAGTTATAATGTGTTATGTGATATTGGCTTCAAAGTTATAATGTGTTTTGAAAATAATAAGGTACAGTAGCCTATAAAACTAATTTATTGGCATGCTGCAATGAGTTCACTTACATCATAACCAAGGATAATATTACAGTTACAACTTACAATATTTATGTGTATAAATTTCAACTTACGCATGAAAAGATATTCCACTTTTTTTCCTAAAAATTTCAGTGCAATTATATGCTGCGCAGATTACCATTTTCATAAATAATAATTACATAAATAAATAACAATCTGCTATGGAAAGCAAGCTATGTTCAACAACAATGTAAGTTAAACACTACAAACACTTACACAAAAAACTAAAAAAAGTTTTCTATAATACTATATGATGCGTGACGTCACTGTTGTGACGTCAAGATGGGTGGATTTTGCAGTAGATGTTGGCTGCATCTTTTAACCTAGCTCCGCAGTGCAGGCTGGATACTTGTCTGACTCGGACTAGGCGCTGAGACAGCAAGTAATAGCAGCGTTGGTGGGAATGCGAGCGGCCGCAGTAACATCCTCCACCCAGCAATGGTCGGCGTAGTTCCGCCTGGTGGACAGACGAAAGATCAATCCAGTCGGTTATTTGATCCCTCCAGCCAGGCTCAGCCAAGCAGCCGAGACAATAGAACAATGGAGTGACGGTCTTATTCGCGTTCAGCAGTTTTCTTTCTCACGACTATTTTTATTTTTGTGTGTCAATAATAACTCCAGTCACCAGTAAAAAGTTTCCAGAAACGTAGTGTACTACCATTTTAATGACTTTTCATAATGATTTTTAATTATTTAAAAATATTGTTGACATTCTGAGCCTTCAGGCTAAACTTGGGGTCGCTGAGAACGAATCTGCAATCAGAATTTCTCTATCACGAAAAATAACAAAAAAAAAAAACCCAGCTGCTGATCTTCCGTCAACTGTTAACAGTCATCCTGCAATGCGGCCGAAACACTTCCAAGCCAGACACTCATCTCAAATGACAACAACGCCAAGCTGTGAGAAACCATCCTGCACTGCGGCGCTAGGTTAAGATCTTTGAGAGTGGCTGTTGGTGTGCTTACAGCGCTCTCAATGTGTTACACGGCCAACTAAGGGCAGCCATGACAAAGAGAGGCAACAAGAGCCAGTCTGCCATGGCAGGAATAGATGTGTTTATTTTTATTCAAATTGATTTCTATCAATATAAAATTATCATTCCAATTGGTACTTTTACGAAAATTGAATGAGGTATGTGTGAGAATATTTATCTCATTGAAATAACCTCTAGAATGTTCAGAATCGACTGAGGATACAAAATATAAATGTAGGTCTACAGGAGTAGGCTAGACTAGATCATGCCGACCATTTCGACTATTTTGTTTGTGATATTACTTACAAATTGAATTGCATATGAAACTACAGTCGAGTTGGATAGATTTAGACTTATTAAACATTTCAACTGTACACTGTTAATATATTATTTATTTCTATTGTGTAGAGAATGTCAATGAAGTCATTCATCATACAAAAAGTTCCCACAGTCACAATTTTTTTGGTATGTGTAAGTATATATTGCCATTATTTTATTGACTGAACTATCCCCAACGCAAGGTAACAAGAGTTGTTTTTATGTTGAGAAGATAAAAGGAAATAGTGTGTCAAATTTTTTAAGTAAATGTCTACTATAGTTACGTTCATTCACATCTTTTGTATGGAGCAATATTATGGGCCAATTGTAGTGATTTCCATTCACGTTTTGGGTTACAAAAAAGAGCAATAAGAAACATGTACGGTATACGGTGATGTTTCTCCCCTTAAAGCACTGCAACTTGCTATTTGTTAGATTGAGAATTATGTGTTTGCCGTGTATTTTTATTTTTCAATGTTTATTATTTATAAAGATTAACTTGCTCTCATTCTCTAGTCATTTTGATGTTTATTCGCACAACACAAGAAATAGGTTAAACCTAGAAACGAATATTGTCGGTATAAATCTAGTCATATCAGTTTTAGGGCTTGTGCAATTAGATTTTATAATCAGTTACCGTTATATATAAAGAGGCTTACTAGTGAGTGAATATAAACTTAAAATTAAGGATTTTCTAATAAGAAACCTGTTTTTATACTAATGATGAATATTTTGCCTATAATATGGAGAATTTGTAAGACGTTAATGTGACGATTTCTTGTTTTTATGTGGTATGATTATATGTTTTTTATGTAATAATTTATGTAATTTTCTCATGAAGTGGCCTATACAAATTGTAATTTGTCTTTGAAAATAAATTGATTTTGATTTGATTTATAGCCTAAAGCTGGGTTTACAACAAAGTTATTAACAAAATGTTAATAGCTTAATTCTTATAGATACTATTACATTGATTGGAACTTGATATTATGTTCATCATGTGTATGATATGTTATGTTCAATCTAATAGAATATATATAGGGATTAAGCTATTAACATTTTGTTAATAACTTTAGTGTAAACTCAGTTTAATAGATTATAAACATGTTTTGTTGAACTGAGTAGCCTACTATTTAACTAAAACTCATAAAAGTGAATAATTTTTAAGGAGTAGCCTACTATAGCCTTTTACTAGCTACTAAATTCATGTACTTACTAATAACTATGGAATTGTATTGTGCAAAATTTATATTGTTTGGTGCTAAAGAATGTTACTTAATTCAATTAACTATAAATATAACAAATATTTTTTAGATTGTTCGTCTCTCGTTGGTTCTTTTATACCCATTTGTAGTCCAACTAGATATATATATAATGTGTACATTAAATTTCATAAAGTAAACAACTATATTAAATAATAGAGAATATATTATTTTAATGGTATGTGGAATAAATGCATACTATTTTGTTGAAAATGAAGACTGGACATACAGCTTACATTCTACCAGAATAGTGTATACGTCTATTTTACATATTATAAAATAATATAATCAAGGTCTATAAAGAGACCATGACTATAATAGTATCTATATAATAAGAGAGAGTAGGGTTGTGTTTGTTCGTGTGTTTCTTTTGTTCGCATCAAAACATGTCAACTTGTGGATTGCATACTGGAAAAACGGGATTGATTCAGATCTGCTAATTTTGAACATAGATTCTAAAAATATCAATCTCGTGCACCTGGAAGCCAGGCAAGATATTTATCTCGGGCCACTCCTGTGTTTCGGATGGACACGTTAAATCGTCGGTCCCGGCAGCCTAAAAAGCAGTTGTTAGGTCATGTCAGAGGCACTGAAATTGATCAGTTGCGACCTGAAAACTTTGACACCAGACCTGAGCCAGTCAGGTCACTCGATATTATTATTATTATTACCTGGAAGCCCAAATTTCAAATTTCCTTCTAGATTTTTCAAAATTAATGTTCAAACTTCATTAATAGTACATACGATTTCATAAAAAAAATCACCAAATCATATGGCCGGAATTAAAAAAAAATTTATTATATTATTAAATAGCAGGTAACCCGTGCTTCGCAAGGGTCTTTCTTAAAACTTGACGTGATGAAATCTAGAAGAATTCAAAATAGGCCTATAAGAATCCTCGGTTGATTAAGAATATATATGCTGCATTTCAAGTAAATCAGTATGACTACCTTCCAATTAAAAATAGAAGTTGGATTCAAAATGGCGGAAAAAATTTGGGTTTGATGGAAAACCTGTTTTTATCATTCGAAAAGGATCCCCAATCATATGTATCTTCTAATTTCCCTTTTAAGAGAAATCTTCTGCTGCTTCCATACAAACTGGAAGCATTACAAATAATTGGAAACTTGACAAACTGAAAACATGATGTAATCAAATATTGAAGAATTTAAATTTGGTCTATAACCACCCTCGGTTAAGCAAGAATCTATATGCAAAATTTCAAGTTAATCAGTCCAGTAGTTCTGACGAGATAATGCGTCAAACATAATTTCCCTATACTTTACACCTGTATTGGCTACATTTATAATCCAGTTCTTTCCTTTATTATAGTATAGAAGATGATACATGGATGGATGATCATTGTTATTTTACTAAAAGATAGAATAAGTTGAATAGTTTTCCTTCCAGAGGGAGTTTTGACAACCCACAAAACTCATTTTTCATTTGAAGATATAACAAAAAGGTGCATATGACCTTATTTTTTTGCTCAGCTTGCCAAAATACCCCTCATTCCAATATTAAAATTTTCGACTTACTGTACAGTGAGTCAGTCATTCTATCAGGGCTCGAATAATTTTGAAATTTTAATTAAATAAAAATGGAAGAATATAATTTCTCTATGTAAATAACAACACCTTTATTCAAAGACATATTAACTGCATGCTTTTTCATATTGACGATACAGCATTGATGAAACTGTAGACGTTTATTTAGCACTTTGTCTCAAAAATTGTTCTAGCTGAAAAATTAATAATCCATGCCACGTGTAGGCCTAAACATTGCATCAGGAAAACAAAGTTTCAAAACTATGTTTTTCAGGTAGAAATCAATATGGAAACAGATGTTCCTTTTTAATTTCGACCATATGATTTAGTGATTTTTTAATGAAATCGAATGTACCATTAATGAAATTTAAACTTTAATTTTGAAAAATCTAGAAGGAAAATTAAAATTTGGGCTTCCAGGTGCACGAGATTGATATTTTTAGAATCTACGTGCAAAATTTGGAGATCCAAATCATTCCCGTTTTTCCGGTATGCAATCCACAAGTTGACATGTTTTGATGCGAACAAACGAACACATGAACAAACACAACCCTACTCTCTCTTATTATATAGAAGAACTGGATTATACACGTATACAGGTGTAAAGTAGTATAGGAAAATTATGTTTGATGCATCATCACGTCTGAACTACTGGACTGATTAACTTGAAATTTTGCATTATAGATTCTTGCTTAACCGAGGATGGTTATAAACCTATTTCAAATTCTTCAATATTTGATTACATCAAGTTTTCAGTTTGTCAATTTTTCAATTATTTTTCATGCTTTCACTTGTTGTAAGGAAGCAGCAGAACATTTCTCTTAAAAGGGAAATTAGAAGATAGGTATGATTGGGGATCCTTTTCGAATGATAAAAACAGGTTTTCCGTTGCACCCAAATTTTTTCCGCCATTTTGGAACCACCATTTTGAATACAACTTCTTTTTTTAATTGAAAGTTAGTCATATGATACATGATTCCGATACAGGATTTCCGGAGAAAAGGTATGGTGAAAACCGCACATCGATATCTCAAACCTTTCAAAATGTATTCACATTCATTTCCTCTATTATAGTATAGAAGATGATAGATAAAATGGATGATATATCCATCCATCTATCATCTTCTATACTATAATAGAGGAAAGAACTGGCTTAAAGACGTATACACACGTGTATGGAGGATAGGGAAATTATGTTTGACGCATCATCACGTCTGAACTACTGGACTGATTTACTTGAAATGCTGCTTATAAATTCTTAATCAACCAAGGATTCTTATAGGCCTATTTTCAATTCTTCTGGATGTCATTACGTCAAGTTTTAAAATAGACCCTTGCAAAGCATGGGTTACCTGCTGGTGATAAATATATAATGATGATGATGATATACAAACTTGACTGGAATGAACATAGACATTAGCTTATATATGTATGATCATGTTATGCCTGTTATGTGTGATGTTAGGCCGGTATTAGGCGGTAATAGTTCTATGACATGAAAGTGGGGCGAAAAAATCATTTCATACAACTTATTTCCAATTGGGTCTTTGCTTATTTCATATGATCTGAATATGACAGAAATATTACCGTCCAATAGCGTCCTGAAGTTAGTTTGTTACTTTTTTGACTACCTATCATAATTTGCCTTCTTGTTTTGAACTTGGAGATTTATTGTAGATACTAAGTGAATAAGTACCGTAAGCTGGTATCAAAGAAACTTCAACAAAAACTGGTTTTTCGAATTATTTGTTCGAAATAACATAAAAATCCAATCTCTAAAATCATAATAATTTTGCAGTAACGGTATGGCTTTTTAACTTGTAGAGCACTTGTACGGCTAAGCAGTATCAACAATGTAACTAAGGCTTCAAGTAAAGCAATTCAAACAGTTAATTTTATGGATGCATAACAACTGTAATACATACATTTAAAATGCTCAATAAAAATTCAATGTAGATATTATTAAATATAACTGATTTGCACCTTGTATTTTATGCAAGTTCCCATTATAACAATAGGGCCATTCAAATTTCCCGCCGCTACTTGCCTCTCTCTGTCATGACTGCCAATGGTTATCTTCAGGGATACTTTTGAGTCAGTGACTCGAGTGACCCAGAGCCGAACAAAATGGCGGCTGACCCGGGGCAGACTAGTGATCCCATGGAACGACAACCAGACATCGACCGGTCGATGCTGTTTGGCGCGTACTTTTGAATATTCGGATGGCGCGAATATTTGAATAAAACACACACACACTGGTGTGACACTAAAAGTAAGTTGTTTTGCAAAACAAACATGGCTCATGCTGTAATAAATGAGTTTATTCTAGGAGGCCAGCAACTAGTAGGGCCAGTTGCTGAGGAGGAATTGGGAAATCCTTTAAGGGTTTTCAATGAATTATTCCAACAGGAATGTAATAATACGAGACCTCACAACTTGGGTTATTTTGAAATTATAATATCACTTTATAATATGAGTGAGTTTAAAAGCCATTTTAGAATGTCTTAGTAAACCATGCAGATAAAAGATTCCATACTATTATCATCAGAATCTTTCCATTGAAATTTTGTAAACATAGTTAATGTAGCATTATTCTATTCAGGTCACCTACTGAGAACATACCAAGTGGGTCGCGGTGTAGATTTTGGATTTTTGTTTAATAATCATTGTATATTATAGGACTATATTTTTTGGCGTCATCAAAGAGACCACTGCACTAGTCTTCATTGAATGAAAATAATACCATTTTCCCTAAAAATATATAATGATCTTACTTCGCACATTAATGAATAATTGACGAAAGATTTTCATTTACTTTAGAAAATCGATTTTTAATGTCAATTATAATATAAATAATCTCAATAACTTAAACTGTACAAATATGAACATTCAATGATAGTTTGATAAACAACATTAGTAAATTATTAACAAGTCATATGGTTCATATGATTAGAAAGAAGAAGCGTGAATGTAGAGCAACCAGCTTCTTACATCTCCCCCCTTGAACGAGAAACTTCCTCGAAGGTGTCAATTTGCTTGAGTGACAGATGATTGGTTCACTCCCATTGATTCCGCAGGCCACTTCATACATTGAGTTTGATATTCTTCTTATAATGGGGAACGGTCCACTTCTAACTTCATCTAATTTATTTCTATTCAACTTGTTCCCTTTTTCTATATACACTAGTTCTTTTTCCTTGAAACCATATATTCTTCTGTTCTTATCACATCTCAGTTTGTTCCGTTTGTGGTTTAAATTGGAATTTTTTATTGCTTCTTCTCTGTCTATTTGTAAGTTTCGTTTTTTCCTCAGTTGTGATGGTATTATTTCCAAATCCTCTCCCAATAGCAGATATCTTGGTGTAATTTAGTAGTGCTATGGATTGTCTTGTTGTATTCTGATGTGCAACTTTCCGCTATTTTCGACCACGTCTGCGTTCTTCCTTCTGGACTATTCACTTTGCATCTAATACGATTCACCAATGTCTGGTTTAGCCGCTCATTAAGACCATTTGATTGTGGGCAATCTACCGATGTGAACACCATTGTAACACCTTTTTCGAGTAGGTAATCTCTAAACTTTTTTGATTTGATAGACGCATATTGATCAGCTAATAGGATCTTGACAGAATGGTTTTGTAAGATAGGATCTAGCAAACGAATGTATTCTTTAGTAGTTTGACCGCTAGAGCTTGAAGTGAATGCATATCTAGAGAAGTGATCGACCAATATGTGTAGGTATCGTTTTGTTGAGTTGTTTCCACCAAACCCTCCAACAGTATCTATCGACATGATCTCATACGGTTCACTAGCTGGACCCAATTGTGAAAGTAATCCTATTGAGCGACCTCTTCTTGTTTTATTCTTCTTACATATATGACACGAATCACAATAGCGCTTGACCATTTCATCCATGTTGGAAAAGTAGTAATGTGGACGTATGTGTAATAGTGTGTGGTGAGTTCCGATATGTCCTAGTTGAAAATGAATTTTCTCAATCAATTCTTTACCCTTTTCTTGAGAAAGGAAGATTCTTTTGTTTCCTTTCATACATTTGTAGAATATTTCCTCTTTATATTCAACATTCCTATTATTCATTATTGCTTCTTTGTTTTTTTCTTGATCGTCTTTTATTTCTTGTATAGATATCAAATTCACAACTGTTAAAATGTCTTCATTTCCTTCAAAGTGCTCTAAAACTGGATTTCTTGATAAAGTATCTGCTTCAACATTTCCTTTTCCTGGGCTATATATCAATGTGAAATCATATTGCGATAGGTAGTATACAAGATCTCCCAATTCTTCATCGGTTCGTGCTTTCACTCTAAGATTCTCCAATGGTTTGTGGTCTGTGATCACTGTAAACTTCCGTCCTATCAACCAATATTGCCAATACATAATTGTCTCTTTTATAGCCATACATTCCAGATAAATAGCTTTTTTCTTCTTTTGAGCAGGGCTCAGTTTTTTTGAAAAATATGCTACTGGATGAAGCTCATTATTTTCTTTTGGTTGTTTCAGTACTGCTCCAAATCCCTCTCCACTGGCATCGGTGAAAATGAATACTGGTTTTTCATAATCATAAATTTGTAATACGGGACTAGAACATAAGTATTTCTTCACGTTTTGGAAAGCTTTATCACATGTCTCTGACCAGATAAAAGGTATGTCCTTCCTCAGTAGATTGTGTAAAGGTTCTAGAACTTTCACTGCATTCTCTATGTATTTATAATAGAAATTTATTTTCCCCAAAAACTGGCGTACATTCTTCTTGGTTTTCGGTTGTGGGAAATTTTCAATTGCTTTGAGATTGTCATGAGTGGACGGACTGAGTTATTTTCAATTATGTGTCCCAAATATTTAATTGAACTCCTTGCAAAGTTACATTTTTCCAATTTCAGCTTGAACCCTTCTTTATAAACCGCATCAAGTACGAGGTTTATATGTTTCAAGTGTTCCTCAAATGTCTTTGAAAATATTAAAATATCATCAATGTAGCAAGTACAAAAATCAGTCAACTTATTTTTTTGTAAAGTGTTACCCAATATTCTTTGAAAAATTGCAGGCGCGGTCTTCAAACCAAATGGTATCCGTAACCATTGATAATGGCCTTCGTGGGTCACAAATGCAGTTTTCATTCTGTCTTCTTTTTTTATTGGTATTGTCCAGAATGCTGAATTAACATCAAGTACTGTGTACCATTACAATTACCAGCCTTCACTGTTATATCTTCTATTCTTGGGAATGGTTGTGGCTCTGGTATTACAATTTTGTTCAGTTCCCGGAAGTCAATACATAGCCGTGATTTTTTTTGTTCTTCTCGTTTGAAGGCAAGTGTAACAGGAGATGCAAATGGTGAAGTTGAATATTCAATCAATCCTGCCTCTAAAAGTTTTGAAATTTGTTGTTCTATTTCTTTTTTATCTGGGATACACGTTCTGTATGGCTTCTTAATAATATATCTATCTTCTGAAAGTTTGATTTCTGCCTCTGCATGTTTTACCTCACCTACATCATATTTGTGTTTTGCAAATAGTGATTCATAACCTTCAATCAGCCTTGTTATTGTTTGTCTCTTTTCAGTATCAAGATAATTCAGATTGCTTTCCATATTTACAGAGAAGACAGATGACTCATAATTCAATCTTTCAACATCTGTTTTGTCATCAACCTTCTGTAAAATTTCTAAATTTTCATTCTGTATCAATTTGAACTTTTTTATTGCATCCAATCCAAGAAGTAAGTCATAAGAGAAATTATTGTTCTTCACAACATATACATCTAATATTTCTTCGATTTTATTGATTTTCATTGGAATTTTGGCCCGGCGATTTGTAAAATTCACACCACTAATAGTTCGAAAAAGGTTATGGTCGTTCATAAGTTTTGTCTTCAGCTCATCAACAATTTTCTGATTTATTAGAGTGATATTTGAGCCACTGTCATAAACCCCTTTTACAATCTTCTTTTTATCAACTAGTACATTAACTGTAATCAATGGAATGAACTTACACGCCGGCTTATTCAGTTTTTTGAGTTATCAACATCGAGTGTATTTTCCTCACAGGTTGTGAAATTCACTGTTTTATTTCTATTCCTACAGATCTCTGCAGGATGAAAGCGATTTGGTTTTCCCAAGGCTGTACATACAGAACAAGGAGTCTTTCTTCTTATCTCTTCCATCTTTGTTGAGTCTTTTTTCTGGCTATTTATATGACTATGTCCGTTTGAGTTTGTGAATGAATCATATTTTTGTATCTCATTCATCAGATCTTCTGTGGTCTCGATATTTTCCTTATCTAATCTATTCTGAATATGAACTGGTAGTCCCACAACAATATGTGAGATTCTAGATTCATCTGTCATAGTTCTCTCACATTCAAGCAATAATCGTTCCTTCTTCAAAGCATAATCAAGCATAGATCCAAAATTTTCAATGTATTTGAATGAATATGCATATCTCACATTTGACCAGCCTTTATTAGAAAAAGTTTGGAGAAATGTTTTTGACCACAAATTCCAATTTTTCAATCCTAATTTATATTTGTTGGAAGTATACCAATCTTCAGAACTCCCTTCTAAAAATAGTCTTAAACATGATATTTTTTCTTCATCGTTGTGGATATTGTAACGGATACATTCTTTCTCAAAATCTTCCAGCCAGAATTTTGCATTTTGTCCAATTTTCCCCGAGAATTTTTCCAAAACAAATTTCCTATCAATATCAATTGAAAATTCACTCTTACCTTTTTTCGGCATGTTGAACAAAAAAATCGATTTATAATGATCTTACTTCGCACATTAATGAATAATTGACGAAAGATTTTCATTTACTTTAGAAAATCGATTTTTAATGTCAATTATAATATAAATAATCTCAATAACTTAAACTGTACAAATATGAACATTCAATGATAGTTTGATAAACAACATTAGTAAATTATTAACAAGTCATATGGTTCATATGATTAGAAAGAAGAAGCGTGAATGTAGAGCAACCAGCTTCTTACAAATATATTTTGGCTGCTTTTAAATTGTATAAAAATGAAAGAAAAACTCATTTACTTTCGACATTTTAAAAGAACCAAAATGAGTTTAGAAATAGAGCCAACATTACATTTTCTAAACCAAATTTTTATAAAAACATTTTGAGAGACTAGTTTCTGTTGTTGCACCATTTCTCTCAAGTTGTTACTCATTTCAAGTAACTGGTTTGTTATTTTATTCGAAATTGGCTATATCATTTTTTATAATGAAATCAGTGCTGTAGACTATTTCAAATTATTATCATTTATTTCCAATGACCAGGCATTCCTGGATAGATCGATCACGTCTTCAGTTATAGGATGGTCATAGTTGACTAGACCCAACTATAGGCCCGCCACAACGTAGACCCACGCTAATCCATGAAAAGCAACCCACGCCGTAGGATGTTTTGTAAACCATTGCTAAGCCTCTCCAGACATCTGTGTAATACATGCAATGAATAATCCACTTGTCAGCTGATTGATTATGAATAATTCTATAGCAATGGTTTACAAAACATCCCACGGCGTAGGTTGCTTTTCGTGGATTAGCGTGGGTCTACTTTGCGGCGGGCCATATGAGCATATAATAGAGGTACTGTAAGATATAGGCCATACGAAAAACCAAACATGGTGTATTTCAAATCAAAAATTGGTGGATTGTTTGTTTTTTTTTATTAAATTCCAATTTTACAAAGATTAACATCAACATTTTTAGGTTCTCTTAGAAGTTATAGGAAGGAGAATTAATCAGCCTGCAAATATAAAAATACCTCTTGAGGAGAAAATACTTTTTACAGTTTGGATGTTGAGCAAACCAGAGACATTCTTAGCTGCTGATGACAGATATAATTTTTCTAAAGTACTGCTTATAGAACATTCTATGAGATAGTGGATGTCATTGCAGCTTCAGTAGATGAACATGGTCGACACTCTTGCAGCAACAAAAGTCATCTGATGTAATTAATAATAATAGCCTTTACCAAATTCATAACTTGTGCTTGCTACATAAGAACTTCCTTTAATACAAGATTATCACCGGGTTGCACAACGGTCTGTTAACTTTTAATCCCAAATAAATTTCACTTTTGTTGCATCATTAGTCCACACATGACCCTCTGTGGTGACTTCTGTAACATAAAGAAAACAATGATATTAAAACATCATTAAGTAGTGAACATGATTGACTTCCATAAGGTAGGTCTACTAAGCATTATGTTATAATTACAAATAGTGCAGTCTATATACAGTGGTGCTTGCAAAATACATTGTAGTTCTTAATTTTCAATATGTTATAAATCACTCTCAAACAGGCTGTATCAGTGCCACTTATTTGAAGTTGTCTTTTGAAGGAAACTTCGAGCTTGGCTACAAAATCTTACAGAAGCTTGATTAAATTACACCGGAAGAGTAGCTCAAATTATGTTATAATCACATATAACTTAGAAGAAACGCGTCTATAGTGAGGTCACGTTATATTGGCAGTAGAGTAATATAGAAGAACAACGTTGCCGATTCTCTGCCTTTTATAGCTGATACCAGTATATCTTATGTAATTGTTCATTCTTCTTTAGAACAATCAATTTATTGTACTCATCAAGTGAATTTACTTTTCAATAAATAATACACTTGCATAATTAGATTGAAAATTTTGTTAATAATTAACAATTATTGATCATATTTCAACATTGTAAAAAATCTGGCAAAAGGATAGCAACACCAATGTTAATCAAATACTGACTATCCTAGGAAAAATTAAAGGTTACAAATTTTCCTAAACATTTTATTCGTCTCACAGTTTTAGAGATTTCTCTATACTGTAAGTCTTCTATGTTTTTCTCTGTATCTTCTTTAGTATTGACGAAAAGACAGACTTCTTTCAATTGTGGAGTAGCTTGGTTTAAGTTTTCAAAATGCAATGGGTTTAAAGCTGCATATTATACACCAAAGTTTTCACAGATTCTTCTATAAAAAAGTTGTTGATTATCTTTAAAAATTTGCTGTTCTCAAACAATCTAGAGCAACAAGAGCTGTCAAAATTTTCGCTAAGAAAGCATAGTCTGCATGGACTTGTAATGAAGGAAAATTTTGTTGGCAACTTTCTCAGTGTTTACAATGTATGGAAAACAAAAATCATGTTAGATAGAGGGATTTTTACAAGTTGAGGAAGCAATTTCACTGTAATTTTAACATATTGCCATAATTTGTTTAAAACTTTGAATGACAACTCTAATGTAAAAGCTCCAAGTTTTTAGCTTGGTGTAAATTATCACAGTATCTACAAAAAATAGCAGCAGAATATGGTAAAATTATTTATACCAATGTGACTACTATCACTAATCGTTATTACGGTATGTGATAGAAATTATATTATAAGAGGATTGCATGAAAGCACCTTACCTGCTGCTAAACCAGCCATCTCGATGTGGCCATAGTTTTGTTTCAGATTCAGATAGGACTGAAGAAGTCCAAGCTGCCTGTAAAACAAAAATCATGAAGTTTCAGTACTTGAGCTATTAAATTTAATTAGGCCTATACCATAGAATAACAAACTTTTTAATGAAATGAAAATGAGTGAAGTTTATTAGGTTCAAGTTTATGTTTAGCCGATTAAGTATTCTGAAATTTGATAATGAAATTCTATTTATTTTTTAATAAATTATGCCATAAACAAAATACGAATAGGTATTGAGGTTAAACAGCTATAAAAATCTAAGAAGAAACAGAAGTAGCCAAAATCAAAAGTAAATATTTCAATGCTATTTAAATGGATCAATAACTTTCATGACCACACAGAATAATATTATATTATTTATTTTATTATTCACAATTTCCTTGATGAACACTAAAAAGCCTACTGTAACAGTTTTGGATACCATAGATCACGTCATGAGCACAAATATATTTTAATATAATAGTTATACTAAACTAATAATATTGTCAAAAATGCAATTAATAAACTTACCAGCCAATAATGTGTAAATTTCCTCCTTTCTAATTATTTTATAAAATATGCCTTCAAAAACAAACTCATGTTTGTATTCGTAATAATCCTCCATATTTGCATTTACTTATGTGTTGTTTACTTGACTGCAGACCGAGCAGACGACGCGAAACTTTCAACCAATAGGAGCGCTCCGATTCCGGGTGACTCGAGCTAGAACTTCGTAGCCCGTACTATTTGGTCGGGTCACGATTCCTGACCCGGGCTAGAAAAATCAAAGATGGCGACCGGGTGATGAACTGTCAAAAGCTCCCATGAAACGCGGGTCACCTAGCTCGAGTCACTCGAGTCATTGGAGCAGTGTATCCCTGAAGACGCTCAATGTTCAATTCGTAACCAGTGAACTCTAAACTAACTGGAATGGACTAGCAACACAAAAAAAAAGTGAGGCAGCTGGTAAAGATAGGCAACCCGCATTGCTGTGGGATTCGTTCATTTTGTTACGCATTGGCTCTTATGGGAGAATGCATTGCACAGTCTCAATTTCTATTTTATTTCTATATTGTATGTCTTATTCCACGGAAGCGTTATTTTCCCTTTATTAAGCAGTTCATTGTTAACTTTTTGAGAGCAAAAATAATGAAATAGGTTGAATATTAATAAAGAAAAGAATTTTTTTATTTGTGACTGCAGTAGTTTTAGTATTGTCAACTTTTCACAAGCATGGGAATAACTTTGGGCCAGATTTAAGAGAAGCGTATTATTTATTTATTTTTATTTATTTAACAAGGACAAATATAAACTGTCATGAAATGATTGGGAATGAAAAAACAGGCTCATAGTCCAATCTCATATTTTTCACAATAAAAGTAGGTAAATAAAATAAATTATGATGATTCAATAACACAGGATTATTAAATTATGTAATGATAGCAATATACTAGGTATTCTGATAACATTTCAAATCAGTGTGGGAGTTTCAGAAATGATGCAAAGAAATCTATGAAGAAACATTATATCAATTGTATTATAATTATGACCATATGATAAGCAAACAGTAAAATATGCTAAATAATAATTATTTTATAATTATAAATTATATAAACAATAATACACATATAATTATACACATAAAATTATTTTATAATTGTAAATTGAACGATTATTAAATTTATTTGAAATGGGAAGATTTCAAAAATTAATTACAATTCAGCTGATAGCAATATCATATTTTTCAAAATAAAAGTAGGTACCTAAAATAAATTATGTCATCTCATGATGATAACACAGAATTATTAATCATTATTGTAAAGCTGTGTTTACACAAAATTCATTAAATGTTTATTTTTTCGTACTTATAGATTCTATTAGATTATAGTATTATACTATTAGATTCTATTAGTATTATATGCTGCTACTTACACTAAATTTATATTATACATTATACATAAAATGTATGATACGCCTACCTACATAATATACCGTATACAAATTATGATAAATATACTATATTTATTATATGCTGATGCTTAACACCAAATTTATATCCATAAATTACATCATACATAGAATGTGTGATAGAATGAATGATAGTCTTTGTAGGGAAACATTCACAATTTCTGCATCAGATATTATTTATTCTTTTTTGAATAAGGATTAATTTGTTCTTCAACTATGTTTTTTATTTTAGATGCTATAAAGTAGGCCGAAATTTTCAATAAACATAGAAACTATCACAGTACGGTATAACTTACTAGGAATATAACCAAATTTGTTGTTTTATTTTTGGTCAAATAAACTGATCAATATAGAAAGAAGTATTGGAAATGTATGTAAAACAAAAAGATTTCTTCAAATTAATTAACAGAATAAAAATGTTTGACTTACCTGTGAAATGGTATTTCATTTCCTTTAACATGCCCATTCTTGCATCCAAATGCAACACAATACATCACCATTTTTCGGTCGTATTTTTATTCAATTCTACGCATTTCACGACAAATACATCACAATATTTAAGAGAAAAGGTTGTGATCTAATACTAATAGCCCTAATACTCATTCAAATCCGTTTTTAAACTTTAAAAATGAAAAATCGTACTCAAGAGCTGCAACAGCCTGCTTGAATGTATGAGTACGAGAGAGAAGGGAATCCCACACGGTATGCCTGTCTCACTCACTCCGCCTTACACACTTTTGGTTGTAGCTAAGCATTGGACAGCCCGTTCCAGTTAGTTTAGAGTTCACTGACCATACATTGATATAGAGAATAGATATATCAAGGCTACCATATCCCACATCTGACGTCAGCA
>NC_052518.1:26644219-26784218 GCF_014356525.2 Nilaparvata lugens
CCGTTTCAACTTTCTGTTTTAAACGAATTTCTCAATATTATGTATTTGTGTTTGATTAGTCTTCTGCTAAAGAAGGACTTATTTATAAGAATAAACCTACCAAGTTATGAATAATTTTGTATCTACTGTACTTTGTTACAGTTCATAATGTTGATAAAACATAACCTAATCTCCTTACAATCCCACTAAACATAACCTAAAAAATGATCAGTAGAAGTTTTAAACCGTTATGTTGGTCAAGCTGGTTACGTTTGGTCTATTTGCGTTTTCTCTTTCGTTAAGATCATTCTTTATGTTTAGGTTTAGCGTGTTACCGTTTTACATAGCCTGAAGAATGAATGATGATGGAGCTGACAAAATATATTTTGTGAATTGTGACCGGCTCTAGGGTTAATTTTCATTAATGTAGTGTTCTAACTTCTCAACTCTTTTTCATTTATTTTAGGATTGCAATGGCCTCAAATTTCGAAGAAAAGTCAGATTCAGAAGAAACTAGTAAATTTGGCAGGCTTTTGAAATCTTACACTGTTGATAAGCTTGAAGTTTGTTTCTTTAGGTAAGTCTGTATTAATCAATTAAGCATAAAAATACATATAATTATGATCCTAGCACATTATGCAACAGTACCTAACTTATTCTGATTTTTTCCCAGTCTATTCGAAACATCAAGAGGTTATTTCTATGTCAATAAAATAAGCTTTTGATCTAATCTCTACGGTACGGTACCTATAATTTTTTTTCTCATCGTAATCTTGATATAAATGATCATTCAAATCTAGCCCATCAAGCTACTGTTACCATACATACCGAAGGTTATGAGTCTTTTGATAAAAATTCAATAGGTCAGATAGGGTAATTATATTGCCTATTTTTCTTGTCTTGCTTAATTCCAAACCCAACCTACGATAAACATATTAATCGATACTCAATTAGACTAAGCAATCAAATGGTTAATGTGTATTTTATTGAAACCGAAGGTTATCAATACAGAACGTTTGACAGCTCTTGTTGATTCTAATAAAACCTTATCTTTTATTCCTTAACTATCTTGTCGGTATTAAATTATTTCAAAAAATGACTACGGTACTCAATGTTGATTAGTACTTTATCATCATAGTATATAATCTTTAATTCACTGTATTTCGAAATGTATTGAAGATTCAGCTATTAAGATGTCTAAATCTAAGGTGATAATATTATGCATATACCGTCCTCCTAGTTCTAATTTTAACCAGTTCATTTTAAATCTTGAAAAATTTTTATCTGATTTGACAAACGGACCTAAACATTTTAAACATATAGTTATTACAGGAGACCTGAATGTAGATATCTTAAAAGAAAATGCTAGTGCTGGTATTGAATTGTTAAATCTACTAAGATCATTTGATATCTACTGTGTTCATAAATGTCCTAGACATAGGGCCTTAGACAGTGCCTTAGACATAGGGATGATATAACTAGACCTACAGAGATTGACTAAAACTCTAAAAAGTCATAAGTACCTTCAAATTCGCATGTTTAATTTACTACCAGATAATGTTGAGCAGTTACCATTGAAAACGTTTTGTATTTCTGTTGATAAATGGCTCAAGTCTGAAGCTTTCTATTCTGTTAATGAGTACCTGGTATATTTCAATGTATATGTGTAAATTTTTTCGTTTCTATAGTCCAACACGTGATATTTTACTACAATATTTCAATGTGTATTTGTAAATTCGTTCGTTTTATAGTCCAACTTTTAATATTTTACTTATTATTGACGAAGCCTATTGCTTACATTTTTGTAATATTGTTTTATGTCCAATAAAATTCTTGATTCTTGATATTGGCATTATGAACTATAATGCAAATACAATTATAGCAGAACTAGAGTAAAGCATTTTGGTTGAACTTGAAAATAAAGAAAGAAAATAGTATATTCCGCACCTAAGGCCGAAAATGAGACTTTTCCGGCTCGAAAGTGGTTTTCAAGTCCGAGGCCGTAGGTCGAGGACTAGAAAAGATTGAGAGCCGGAAACACATTTTTGCCCGTGGAGCGAACGCTATTTTTTGCCACACAAAAAAATAAAACTATATATAAATATAAACAGGATACACACGACACGGATAGATTAAAAACCACTTAAAAACTTACATTTAAACAAGAATTTTCGGGAGCTGGGCCCCCTTTGTCAATCAACCAGGAAGTGAAGTGGTGCAGATTTGAATATATCAATCTATTTATGTTTGTGCCTCCTGTTTTAATTTATATTACAAACTTTAAAGTTTCTTCTGTTATGTGCTAATATATATATATATGCTAGCACTATATATAGTGCTAGCACTATACATATATATATATATATTATATATATATATATATATATATATATATATATATATATATATATATATATATATATATGCTAGCACTTAACAGAAAACACTTTAAGGTTTATTAATATAAATATAAAGAGGATACTAACGACACGGATAGATTAAAAACACTTGAAAACTTACATAGTACAGTGTTTTCCTGTTTATATATATATATATATATATCGATGGTTGAAAGTCAAAATGTTGTAAGCGCCAAAATCTGGGAAAATTGGTTTTTGAGTCCAGCTGATAGATATGTGCTTGTTATACGTCCCAGCAAAGTGTTGTAACCATCTAATTCATTTTAAGGGAGAAAAAGAAGAATAAAGTTTGTTGTAACTGCCAATATGGCAAGTCTTTGAAAGTCAAAATGTTGTATGAGCTAGAAACTGAAAGGCAGAATGTTGTATCGTCATCCAAGAACATTTTTGTACTGGATCCAGTTTTCAATCTCTGCTAGCCAGAATGTTGTATAAGCCACCAGTCACATGGTTCTAGGTTATGTTTCAGTGGAAGTTGAAGCGTGATTCTTGTTTCATTGGTCTATGTAGCGTGATTTGCTGTGTATTTTTGTTGTTTGAAATTGAATTATCCAGGAAAACTTATCAAGAGAATGAGTTTGTAAACTGTTTCATCATTTCTTTGAGAGGTGAGTTATCTATCGTTATTTTTAATCATTGAACACCACTCTAATAAAGTATTAAGTACTAATTTAAATATTATTTTGAAGCTTTATATTTCTCAGTTGTCTGCATCACCAACTCAATTGTAATCAGTTTCAAATAACATAGGCTACTTCTGAATTTGATGCAGGTTATTTTTTCATTGGAGATTCAATCAATTTATGTGCAAATAATGAAAACAGAAAACATAGTAATATACAATGATGTGGTCTATACATTGTAGGATAGTCTATTTTTCTAAGATATATACACAGAGGTAGGACATTACTTGTTTATGGTGGGTAGAGGATGGATACATGGATTAAGTTACTTATTGTGGATATAAGTTACATATTACTTACAGTGGATATAAGTTACTTATTTTTGAGAAGACAGAGTGGGGTGGGCCTACTTGACCACTTTTACTTGGTTCCTATTTGAAAGTTGAATTATTAAAACAAATTGGAAATTGATTATTTCACTCAACTCCTCTATCAATTTCCAATAAGTCATTATTAATTTGTTATTGTATAATATTGATGAAATGTTTTTTCACAGGTTGGAAAAAATGACTAGTAGAGCTGCTATGTTGGTTGAATTGGCCAAGAAATCTAATACCAGTACTACAGAATTTGCCAGTTTAAAAAAGGAGATGAAAATGTCTATCTAAGAAATAGCTATGATGAAGATGAAGAAACAAGAAAAATAGCAATGCTTTGTAGAAGGAGCAAGACTGAAGTAACATCAAAAACCCAACTGTACAATGATAAGCTTCCAATAAATGAGAGAAAATATGAAAACTTGACAGATTTGTGTAAAAATGGAATCATCCCTGAAAGATTCCATACTGAATACTTCCAGATCCCTCATAACAAAAAGACAGCTGACGTTCTACCAGAGACAGATGAAGAAGACTCTGTAGAAGTTTAGAGTATCAGAATAACTATTAGATTACAAATAGAAATCAATAATAATATTAGTGATTTATTAGGAAATGAATATTAGGATAGACTTGTATTTGATAGATTTAATAGTTACTACTTACTACTATGGACAAATATTTCATTATTCAGTGCATTATTTACTACTTTATAAATATTTAAATTATTTTCTTATTTTTTTATCTTCTACTTTAATTTATCTATGTTATTGTTTTCTAACTGCTTTTATTTGGAATTAATTGTGCAAGGCAATTGACCTGATTTAGACTGCTAACTGAGCAGTGAATGATGTACATGCAACTACTGTGCATGTAGCCTATGTAAATTATTCTTTTGTACTCTTAATTTTCATGTTATTTTCTTATTTTTGCCTACTTGTTAAATTTTCTATTAATCTTAATTATTTCTACTTGCTGAATTTTAAATTATACAAGATAATTGATTCAATTTTCTCTAATAACTGAGCATTGAATGGAACTGTGGATGTGGGGAGTAAGACCATGATACACAAAACTAAGTTATAGGAAACTTTATGATAAGTTATACAATGCCTATGATTATAAATGATGAATAAATTGATTCTATTCTAATAAAATCTCTTTTTTCTCAATCATTAGATTAATTTTAGAAAAAAATTAAAATTGTAACCTCCATACAGTAAATTTCAGTGTAAGGCAGAATGTTGCAAGAGACAAAATCTAAATAACACGGGAATATGTCGAGTCAGATTGTTGTAACTGACATTAAGCTCAAATTTTGTAATGGCAAAATGTTGTAAGTGCCATAAATTGGTTAAAAATAGAAAAAAATGAAATTTGAATAATATTTTCATAGAAAATAGTTGAAATGAAGCAACAGAAGAAACTTTAAAGTTTGTAATATAAATTAAAACAGGAGGCACAAACATAAATAGATTGATATATTCAAATCTGCACCACTTCACTTCCTGGTTGATTGACAAAGGGGGCCCAGCTCCCGAAAATTCTTGTTTAAATGTAAGTTTTTAAGTGGTTTTTAATCTATCCGTGTCGTGTGTATCCTGTTTATATTTATATATAGTTTTATTTTTTTGTGTGGCAAAAAATAGCGTTCGCTCCACGGGCAAAAATGTGTTTCCGGCTCTCAATCTTTTCTAGTCCTCGACCTACGGCCTCGGACATATATCACTTAACAGAAAACACTTTAAAGTTTTATAATATAAATATAAACAGGATACACACGACACGGATAGATTAAAAACACTTAAAAACTTACATAGTACAGTGTTTTTAATCTATCCGTGTTGTGTGTCTATCCTGTTTTGTGTATATCCTGTTTATATATATATATAATATGAGAATAATTGTTTATTAGGCACTTCCGAAAGCAAAACTGGAAGGTCATAGCTCTAGCAAATCTGAGGTAATTTTTTCATTTTCAGTGAATACAATTACAAATCATATAAATATGATCGGGAAAGAACAACAGGCATAGCTCAAACTATTATGTTCTTAAATTTTGATAATGAATAACATGTCCGAAAAAATAGTTTGTTTTTAGTAGTTTCAAGTGGTTCCAAAATTATCCACCAGGTTTAGTGGTAAACGCAGTACTTAAGCTGGGTTTGGGTGGATTTCAATTTGTCTAAATAACCTAAAAGATTATGTTTTAATGTGGGAGGTTGAGTTTATACTTTTTTATTGTTTTAAATGGCAATAAGATGATATTATTATGAATGTTTTGATTCTTGAATAATAAACACAAATAATGAAAATTTTTGGATCAGCTGTTTTAGCGCACTTGAAATTTGGACAGTCTGGATGTCAACAATGCTTGTTATTGGAATTTGAGGTTAGAAGTCCTATCCTACTCTGAAAATCGAATTTGAATAGTTTATAATATATCTTTTTTGTATTTCATTCATCCAAATAAAATGATAGTATCTTATTGCAGAATACCTTATTCAATTCTAGAAGCATAAACTAATTCCGTTTCATAATAAACTATTTGTAAAACGTTCAGCAGCTAGGAAATTGCCCAAGTAGTTCCAAAATTATCCACCAGGTTTCGTGGCAAACGCAGTACTATGAGGTTACAACTGATGTCTAGTGCTTTCGATTATCTTCGTGCACGAGAGCCTTTCCCGATAGTGGTGGGGATGGCGTTGGAACTGTATGATAGTCGATAAGTCGAACTTATCGATATATATATATATATATATATATATATATATATATATATATATATCGATCGGTCTATATCGATTTGTCATGTGGTCAGTGTAGGCAAAGACCTTAAAGATGCATAGACTCACATGCAGCGCTAGTGTCTCACTTGGAATTGAACATGTGGAAATCGGCCATTGAGGGGTCAACCTGGAAGATTATTACAAGCCCATAATGGTGATTTGTTTGTGGATGCTGAATTAATCAATGATAAATATTGAATTATTTGAAATTTTTCATAAATTCTGGTTACATAGAAACGCTGGAAACATAGCTGGTTAGATTACCAGCAATGACAAAGTTTTGTTCAGCTATAAATTGTAGTAATAGATCAAATAGAACTGTCTACATTTCGTATCACAGGTAACTACAAAACAAATAAATTTTGCCATCTGTTAAATAATACTTGAGACTAATTCTAATTGCTCACTTGTCATTCATTTATAATAGTTTGAAACTCTGCAACCACTCATATTCAATGTTTGCAGGTTTCATTCAAATAAATTGATTGCAATAAGGCCCAGGTTAGTTCTTACCTAGGCCTGGTACATTACAGGCCGAACATTACGACAGCTGTTTGTCGTTAGCCCAGTTAGTCGTTGGGGTAAAATGTGTTTCTACCCAGTTTGTCGTTGGAGTGAAATGTGTTTCGACCCAGTTTGTCGTTGATCCACTTGTGAGGCATCCCCTCTCTACTACAACAACTTCCCCTTCATCCCCACCACTATCGAGAAAGGCTCTCGTGCACGAAGATAATCAAAAGCACTAGACATCAGTGAGGTTACAGGTCGGATTCGATTATACTCTGAAAATTAAATTTGAATAGTTTTTAATATCTTATTTGTATTTCATTCATCCAAATAAAATGATAGTATCTTATTGCAAAATACTTTATTCAATTCTAGAAGCATAAACTGATTCCGTTTCATAAAAAATTTTGTAAACGTTCACGTCAAATCAGAATCAGCTGACGTCAAGGTTATTTTACAGCCCTAGGGGCGTAAAAATTTTTCCGGCCTGGTCAGAGTACAATCATTTTTGGCCTCCATATGACGCACGAAAACCAGCTCATTACATCCAAGTGGGGGGAAAAATTGTTTTCATTCTCGGCCCTAGGTGCGAAATATACTATTGCAATGTTCTGTTGACCCATCCATAAAAATGGTGAATTCTCAAATTTTAAGCCAATTGCCATATTAACAATTTTTGAGAAAATTTTCGAAAAATATGTTGCCGAAAGGATGAATTTATTCCTACATAAGCATAATATCATCAATGCTTTTCAATATGGTTTCATGAATCATGAAAGGATTAGGTAAAATTAAATTATTGTCAAATTTTTCTAAATACATATATGGTAACTTGAAGGCTAATGTTCATAACCTTTGTCTTTTTATAGATTTTTCAAAGCTTTCGACATTATAGATCATAAAATTTTATTACAAAAGCTATCTAGTGTTGGTATAAGAGGACCTGTACTCAGGTTATTTGAAAGTTATCTGGAGAATAGAAAATTGGTTGTTAAAATTGGGAACTATTTAAGTCAAGAGAGGAATTCAAGATTGGGAGTGCCTCAAGGTTCAGTCCTGGGACCTTTACTGTTTCTACTTTACACATATGATTTACCTAGATATTTGATTCACTGCAAGATTTCTATGTTTGCAGATGATATTTTGTTGATTTCCTCTCATAAATCGTTAGGGTACTTGCACACACACCGATTTTGGACGGCCGGTTTTTTACTGGCCGTCCAAATTCCAATAGTGACGCGCAGGCGAGAACTGGACCTGGCACACACGCCGACCGCTGATCGGCGCCGGTAAAATGCCGACGAGCAGCCGGCCATTGCTACTGCGTACCACCGGTGCCGGCGATGTGCCGGCGATACAGTGGCGCCCGTGAGTAAATAAAGGCTTGCACACACACCGATTTTTCTCCGACCGTCCTTGCCAGTTCTCGCTACACCATCCTCCATTCCAGTCGACTGCTCTGCTCTTTTGATAGTGCGAGGTAATTACGTTTGAAATGGGTGACATAGATGAATGATATCCTTATATCGTTAGTGGAAGCAAGACCTGTATTGTGGGATAAGACTTTGGAAACATTTAAAGACTGAAATCTCACCAGGGATGCATGGAGAGAAGTTTGCTGCACTCTCAAAAATTATTTTGAGGATCTAGCTAGATGATACAAAAAAATGCATTTGGTAAGTAGTTTCCTTTATTTTACATTTTATTCGTCCTAATCACTTTTTACCATACATATGGCTAAAATATTAAACAACAACCTGAAACAGGGTATCTTCCCAGACGGTTTTAAAATAGCTAGAGTCTTCCACTCTACAAAAATGGCGACAAATCTAAAAAAATAACTATAGACCCATTTCCCTTTTAAGCAACTTTTCAAAACATAGAAGCCATAATTCATTCTAATTACCAATAATTTATTATCAAATAAAGATCCCGTAATCTGCACTTAGTGTGAATATACCATTACTAGAATATTGCTTTTTTAATCAGGCGGTAAAAAATCGGCCGTCCAAAAATCGGTGTGTGTGCAAGTAGCCGTTAAAATTTTGCTACCGATAAAAAATCGGCCGTCCAAAATCGGTGTGTGTGTGTGCTAGTAGCCTTAGGCCGAAACCCGGTTGGAACATGATACCAATACTCTGGCTAAATTATCTCATAATAATTGTTTGAATATAAATGTTACAACAACCAAGGTTCTACAATAAAATCTAGAGTCCCTAGTGTAATGTACGCAATAAGAACTCCCTAGTGTAATGTACGCAATAAGAACTAATGGCCCGTTACTCGCTCGTGTACTTGGTGTCTCACCGACTTCCTAATGTGAAACAGGCCTAAACGCCACTGTTAGTAGTAGGCTACTGTATTAGCAAAGATAGGACGACATATTTGTCAAGTTTAATTTTCTACCCCCTTCCATAGTAGATATCTGTAATTCAAGTTATCCTATAATATCTATTTATTGTTGGTTCTTATTAATAATGATCAATTCAAATAAAGTATATTTAATTCATCAAGTAAATATATTTTCTTAATATAGATTATGTTGATTATCCAATAATAGATCTTCATAATTATTAAGATAAAATATTTTATTAGTTCGTTATATTTCCACATAGTCTACAAACAATTTGGCAACGCTGCTGAGTTATCTATCTGCTTTTTATAATGACATATATAAGCATAGCAACCCAATTTTAGTCAGATGCTGGAATCGTGAATCTCGTAGAAACCTATAGATGACATAGGTACGTTTTGAATATTATACTTTACTGTAAATGCTTGGAAGCCTTGTTTCATGCTATGGAAAGCTCGTCTTCTACAATTCAAAATCTTGACCTTTTAATTTCAAGTGTGAAATTAAAATTACATACATGATCCTATTAAAAAAATACTAAAATCTGTATTACATTTCTGCTAAAGTCCTGTATCATATAATAAGTAAATTTAAATGAGAAGAATAATTTTGAATTGAAGACCAACAAAAACTCTCAAAATTGTGATAATTTTATACTACATTATCAGTGCTTGAGAAATCTCATCTAAACTGAATACTTGATCTTGAATCAATCTAGGTCACTAGATAATTGATTCTAATTGAGACGCTATTATTAGTGGATGACTAATTATACAGTATTCTGTTCGTAAATCTTTACAGCCTAGCATATAGTAACTACTGTACCAAATTAATTTCGTCTGTGTTCCATCATCATACTCCTTATATTCATAATAAATTCCCATGTATAGCCAATACCCTCCTTAATGTGTATGATTTAAAAATAAAACTCATATTCCAATAGAAACGGGATGAAATTAATAGCCAATTCTATCCAATTTTGCCATGTAGAAATAGTTTTTCAATTTATAGTAATATAATGAAACTATCACATTCTATCGGCAGTGAAATAACCATGATAAATTTATAAACAGTTTGTAAAATCTCATTGTTATCATTACAAGAGTTTTTGATTCACCAAACGATTAGTATTGAATAAATTAACAAAGAAAGTGAAATTTTCAAGCTTATAACATGTATAGAATTTTTTTATTTTCCTGTTTCCCCCAACAAATATAATTTTTGTTATGAATGTGGATTACAATTATGTATATTATATTCAAAAATAATATCGACAATTAGAAAAGTAGACTATATTCTATAAAATTAGAGTTTTAAAAAATCATACCATTAATAATGGTTAGGCTAATAGAAAAATTTGAATATTTGACGAGTCAAAAGTTGTATTATTCATATAATTAAATAATCAAGGATATTCACATACTTTTTCAGCGTGAAAAACTATTGGAATTGATAATAATTCTTCTGTAATTTATAATAAAAATACTTTTTTTAAATATTAACACTCACGTTTTATAGTGGCAATATGTTCCGTGCTGGTGTCATACATTATTAAGCCGAACAGAAACTCAGACTATAATAAATAAATGAAACTCTATTTCAGAAACTATCCGTTTGGTTAGATAGTGTGCGACACCAGCATGAGAAATATTGACGCTATAAAACATGAGTGCTAATATATTTTTTCGTATTTTTATCATAACTTATATGAATTATTGAAAAAGTAGAATGGATAACCAACAGCAGACTTCTGTAATTCATTACTTTGTCCAGGATGTTTGCTTTTTCCGCTTTCAGTCTGTGATCTGGAAATCATTGTGAATAGATTTTACCTATTTTTTCATGTCGCTGTCTATAGGCTAGGTGCAATTCCTTAGCGACGATTCGAGCCGCGTGGTTAGAGCCGTCTCGGCTGGAACACATAACCTATAAATATTCATTAGATTCGATGATTCATTATAGTTCATAAAAAATAATTTTCGACTTGGAGTTCAGAGAAAAGTAGGAATACAGCGGCGGCGATGTTGCCGTGCTAAAGCGGCCAGCGTTTTGTAGTCTTTAGAGTGTGTTCAACTGCTCATGATACGCATACGTAGTTTCCTCTCTTGAAGCACTGAGTCGACTGAGTCTAATCGACAAATTTGCTACTGCGCTTCTTTCTATGACTCTAATCATCACTGTAATTGGCTGATCTCCTTCCATTTCTCTGCCCCGCATATTTCGGAGATAGTCGGAAGTAATTCTGTATGGAATATAGATTTGATATGAATTGTAAAAGCAATATAGTAGCCAACACTTCTAGGTTCTAGTTCATCAACCGCCATAACGTTCATACAGCATAAAAATCCAATGAATCATCGAATGTAATGATTTTTTATGTTATGTGCTCAAGCCGCGGTGGCTCTAGCTCATTTGAGCTACGCGGCCTCGAGCCACGCGGCTTGAGCCGTCGCTAAGGAATTTCACCTATATTCTGATCTCATTATGATCCATTGTGTATTTAAACGTGAACGAAATAACACATTAGTTTATTTGTAGTCCAGGATCCATGACAATATCAGAAAACTAAACATATGAAAAAAATAAAATCATTGATCGTATATTTATTGTGCATGGACAAGAATACAAAACATTATTATCTTCAATATTGTTGGTATCATCTAGCAGTGATTTTATGAAACCAGACCGTTGTTCTTGTTAGCAGCATGTCTGTAATCAACATTCCATTCGAGTTAATTGATTAATTAATTCTTAGTTATTGAGCTGATTGGTAAATTAAATTCTTGTTCAGCCATTAGTAGTAGAGTTTATTCATGTACCATTTAGTGAAACGTTTCTATTCTAATTTGGTTAGCTTAAATTGTTCGCTGTCAATCGTCTTTATAAAATCGTCCTGACTAATGTTCAATCAAACCAAACTCCAGATTATATACATAATAAAATGTTCTATCTTACACTCTATTTTGTTGATAAATCAAAGTTATGGTTAATAAAATCCAGAAAATGAATATTCCTTCCTTCTTGATGCTCTCTTATCATCTTATTGATAACACCTCTCCTTCATCACTTCATATATTCATTTTCACCATCACTTTCACCATCAACTCTATTAAGGAATGCTTTAAAAGTAGTTTTCTAAGTATTATTTTTTTCTTTTCAAACGTTAGTTTTAGTATCTTCTTTTTGTTTTGATTAAACTTTTTTTGTTGTGTTAAGGAAACATATTTGGGTCATTACCTGTTGTTTCCAATGTGATATTGTGAATAAATAAATAATCATGACTCATGATGCACGTAAAATAATAATGTATTGCTAAAAGAAAACTTGGTACTGGTTATATTTTTCAAAGTTTTACGTTCTGTACAATCGTACTATACATAATATCAAAATAAAAAAAATAAAAAATTTTTTCCGATTATAATTTTTTGAGATATGAGCCCCTAAAGATGTCTTTTCAAACAGATCATTTCGAATTCGGTAATAGGTAATTCCATGGAATTTTGAGGATAAAAAATCCCTCAAAACATCAATTTTTGAAAATGTTATTGCATTTCTGAAAAGTAAATGAAAATAACTTAACTTGAGTTAATTTTAGCAATTTTTGAAAATGGAATAATTTTTTCAAAAGGTTGATATTCTCAGGAAAAAAATTTCATTTCATCAACAATACATGAAGAATGTTCCTCAGAATTTCATGAATTTATCTCTCACCGAATTTGAAATAATCTTTACCAAAAAATTAAGCTTTAGGCGCTCTTACCTCAAAAAGTAAGAAATTGATAAGGAACATTTTCCTGGTATTTTTTTTTTATTTTAATAACTTGATAGTATCTAGACCGGAGAACTTTGAAAAATATCAACAGTGAAAATTTTCTTTGGCCGCTAGCACAGCCTTAATGTTCTATTCAGAAATAGAGCAATATATATACGTTTCTAACAGATGTTACATAATGAGCAAAATCCTCAGTTCAATTTTTCAAAAATTTTATTCTTTGTATATTTTATCTGATGAATTGATTGGAATATGTAATTTATATCAATTCAAATTTGTTAGTTTTGTGTGGTTCTTATTTAAACATTTAAAATGAAATGATTCTGCCTTTGATTAATACAACACTTCCTTCATGGTTTCAGAATCATATTAGCTTCATATAGACGCTGCCAGTTAAATTTCTGACTAATATACATTTCACAATATATGCATTGTTTCACACTCATATTCTTGAAAATGAACTATATTCAAATATGAAAAGAATACACAATGAAAAAATTGGATTAGGTAACTCCTTTATAAACAGTACTGAAGTATAGGGTTTCACCATGGTATCTGTTTTAAATATATGATAAATAAAATCCTGAATCTTTCCTTCTTGGGGTGAAACTTATAAAAATATAATAATAACAGAAATAATTAAGTTTTTCATCAAATTATTTTTTTGTTGAGGACTTGTGTTTTTGTTTTTATTCCTATTGATTTAGTTGTACATACTTTACTAAATAAATATGGATGAATCGGCTTTTTCAGATACGGTGTTTTAATTGGCAATCATCCATGGAGGTTTATAGCTTTATCGATATGTCTAGCGATGCTCTGTTGTCTTGGTTTGCTGAAATTTCGCCAAGAGAAACATCCCATGAAACTATGGATTCCGCCGGAATCGGATTTCGCCAGAGACACTGATTGGATAATGGCTGAATTTCGAGAAGGATATAGAGTGCAGAGTTTGCTAGTAACTGCTCCCAACGTCCTTGAGCCGTATGTCTTGCACAAGGTAACAATCACTCTCTCACTATAATTAATTGATTTTTTGCCCTAATTACAATACACGTTCTTCAATTATTTCTTGCTCTTCAAGTTTGATTAGCAACATGTCTAACATCTCATCATTGTCATTCTATTATGTAATCAAATTCTCTGATATTTGTTGTAGACTAATAAACTCCAAAAGTAGAATTGTATTCCTTATAAAATCAAGAATATTAAAAGATCTATTTCAATTTTTTCCTTAATTATGTTTGTAAAAACTATTTCGTCTTATCTATAATTGATTGCTGTGTGATTATTGACTAATTTTCAAGTCAAACCAGCAACATACTGTGACATGGGTAGAATTTCAGTACTTATTTTATTGGTTGATTTTTTGGGTTTTAGATTTTTGATTTTTAAAGAGAAAAGACTTATATTAGAATAACAATTTCCGTAGTTGGACTTCAGTGAGAAAATTTTATTTAGTGAAGAAATAGATTTTGTTAACTAATAAGATTTTGCTAACTAATGTCTGAACGACTCTGAGAACTTACAAGAACAGGGATATTTGTTGGTTCTCACGGATGTGGCGGCTCCACGCGGCTATGAGAAGGCGGATGTTTGGTAGCCTGTAGATATTCTCATAAATGAATATTGCAGACCTGGCAAGTACCCGCTTGCCGAATCTCGTGAGAACCGACTCTTTCACGAGCAGCAGTTATGCCTTCTGGAACACTGACGTGGAGAGGGGGAAGTTTTTCGGACGGAAAACTAGCATTCGTTAGACAACCGAGATATCGAGCGCATCAAAAACCATATATAATGTAAAAAGTTGAGCTAGTTTCATTTATTCTCCGACGTCATGATAGGCGTAGGTGTCCTGTGTATTAGGATTGCGATGAGAGTAATAGCTGTGGGTGAGTGCTAAAATTCTAGCTCCTTATAAAACTTTTCACCCAATCGAGACACTAATTAGTAATCATTTGTTGTAGTAAATTTATAAATCTTTCGTATGTAGTTAGCAAAGTCGTATTGATAGTAGTTTCCATTAGAATTGAATTTTTGATAAAATGTTTAGTATATTTTGTTTTCTTCAAATTTCAAATGGATTACTAAATAAATTAGGTAGCAAAATGTTGTCGTTATTCAAGTTCCCATGACATGAATAGTTGAGAGATCTCAAGTGGGGGAGATCTTCTACCCCCATCTGGGGCGAGTTACAATACCAATTTCATCGTCACCACTTTATACTAGTAGTTCTGTGAACAGTAGACCTCACGCAGTATTCTCATCCACAAGTACCTGATGTCAACTGTTTTAAATGTTAACAAACTCAGTTCACGTTTGAATTTGTATTCCATATGATATAATTCATCCAGTTCCGTGATGATCTTTCTATCTGATAAAAATTATTTTTTTAGAATCAAAAATATTATAATTTCTCCAGCATTATTTAGTTCATTTGTTTATTTTTATTCGGTTTTAAATTAGTTTTTTCGAATGTGAGAATATTGATACTGATGGGCACGCATAATAATACTATGACTGCAAAACAAAATATTGAAACCAAAGACCTTAAAGCTGCGATTAGACCAAATTTATTTTAAAAAATGTTAATAACTCAATCCTTATAGATTATATTAGATTGGACATAACTTATCATACACATGATGAACATATGTGTTTATCAACTTCCGTTCAATCTAATAGAATCTATAAGGATTAAGTTATAACCATTTTGTTAATAACTTTGGTGTAAACCCAGCTTAAAGATGCATACCTCTTTAATGTCTTTGATTGAAACTATAGACCTTATACAAATACAGTAATAGACTGGCTTCTCCACACATCTGTGTAATCACTTGTCAGCTGATTTATGATGAATAATTCAAAAACCTTGTATATACGTCGACGCGCAATTTAAAAAGGAACATACCTGTCAAATTTCATGAAAATCTATTACCGCGTTTCGCCGTAAATACGCAACATATAAACATTTAAACATTAAGAGAAATGCCAAACCGTCGACTTGAATCTTAGACCTCACTTCGTTCGGTCAATTATTTTGTGGTTTCAATTTTTTAAAGTATGCATTAAAAACATTTATTTACAAAAATCTTAATTTTGTATTCATCTCAAAAGAATCTCGTTGTTTTTGGACTTTAAATAAGGAGATTTCCTTTTCTACCTTTGCTAACCAAACTTGAACTAAACTATTTTCATAGTTCAACGAAGATTTTAGAAACTGATGAATATTTCTCAAACTTATTAAGAAGATTTTAGAAACTGATGAATATTTCTCAAACTTATTAATGTTTCGTTTCTCAGGTATTGAAAATGCGTAACAGAATCTATGCAAGCCAATTAGATAACACAACATTTGAGGATGTGTGCTTCAGGTGAGTATAGTTTTTTATAGTTAATTTTCAGAGTTGTTTTTCGTAAACCCATCATGTCATACTGTATTTCATGTCACCCCATAAATATTAATTTTATTAAGTAAAGTCTTAATTAATATTACACTAAATTAATATCATTATCATTATTGTATGATATTGTCAGTCATAAATGTATCTCGATATTTCGACTATAATGTTGAATTTTGATCTTGACAATAGCTGTTGACTCAAAATCACTTGGATAGGACGTTTTCGACACAAGCTGCTCAGTGGTTATGTCGTTTGTCATACTGCTTTAAGAAGGCCCTGGCAGTCAAAATTCACAGCTCTTAAAACAATATGTTTTGTTGAGGTGATATAAAAACAATATCGTCAGTAATTATGTGGAACTGACAATATCGTTTTAATCTCACCTTAATATGGAGAAATTCCACAATATCTCTGTTCATAGTGTAAATTTTGTATTGATTTTAGTAATGAAACTTACACTGGGTGTGTACCGTATTTCATATTGTACAGTATTATTACACATAGTAAATGCACAGAGAGGTCCAAAAAATGTATACACTAATTATTGACATTGAACGTAAACAGAAAATAATGTACATCTATGAATCGTACTCTGTATTGTTTGTCTTCAATGTTTTGCCAAAAGGTTGTGTAGCCTGCATGGAAACTACGGCCATAAGGCCGTTTCAGACCGCTGTAAACGTTAAGACCGTTTCAAGCGACGTCTTCGGGCGTAGCAAAGTATTAATGAGCAAGCTATCCACAGTTCACACAAAAAGATATTTTTATCCTTTTCGTATTTGATCAGAGTCGTGGTCGAATGTCATTGTTTAGCTGAGAGCATGTGCTGCCCGAGACACGGAGCGACGGGTACGTTGGAAACCGTAGTCGTAGCATTGGCGACGCTTTTTATGTAGCGTCAGTGACACGATGCTACGCCGGTTTGAAATGGAAAGATTGAAGATAACCGCTTTCAAAAGACGTCGCCAAGGTTACATGAAGTGTTCTGAAACGGCCTGCCAATGCGTTACCAAGATATTCACTGTCAAAGAGTGTAGCCCATACATTTTTCGGATTCCTCTGTATTTCCATACAAATTCATAAATTCAGATGATATTCTGTATTATTTAGCATTAGAAATGAGCAGCGGTAGTCGGTTGTGACTGCTAGCATTTGAATGACATTTTTACGAATTTCCAGAACCGTATTCAGGTTGGACAAACTTTTGTGTTCAAATTCCTCGCTATTTAACAGTTTCCTAACTTTTAAGCTTTTTTCCGTTCTCCTCTCATAACAATTTCAATTGCAACACCTTTCCTTTCATGCTTAAATGTTGTTATTTTTACAGGATACCGGTAGTTAATGTTAATGTTGGTCGCAGAAAACGTGAGGAAGAAGAGTATAATTTACTTGACAGAATAACTTCAAATTTGTTGAATTTCGACCCCAGTGTTCACCTTTCTTCAAAAATGTACTGTGGGTTTGTGGAGAATTTTCCCAGGAGCTGCTATGAACGAAGCATTCTGGAGTTTTGGAGGTACGACGAAGAAGTCGTCAATAATTTGGACAGAGAAGCTGTGATCGAGATGCTCAACACTACTAATATCAGGTGACTTGAAATATAATTTATAAGAATAGAGTATTCCAATAGGGCTACTTAAATGTTTGTAGGGCTACTAGTATCATAAAATATTAGCTACATTCCTCAAGGTCTCTTAGATTGGAATGCTTTTTAAATAACTATCCTATTTTGGCTAAAATGATGGAATTTGGAAATTAATGTTCACACTTTCTATCACAAGTCTATCCTTATACTTCAGATCAGTGTACCTCAATATTAGGTCGATTTTGAGTCATTTTGCACAAGAAGATGGCAAAAGTTGGATGTCACTTTTCTGAAGTTCTGAAGACAATGGTCAGCCTATTTGCTAATGCTTGGAATTCTGTTGCTCGTGCTGTACGTGTTTTGATACTTAGTGTTTGTTTTTAGTCCTGTGTACGGCCTAGAAATGGAATATGTCAGTCTATTAGGAGGCATAGAGAGAAATTCAAGCGGTGTCATTGTGAAAGCGACATCTCTGCTGTCCACCTGGATGGTTCATATCAATTTCTCGCAAGTTGATATGGATGAAATTGGCAACAGCGGAGGAACAGAAGACTTTGTAAGTCCTTGTAGGAATCCTAGTCTTATCAATTATCAACTTGATATGTTCATATGCGTCCATAAAAATTTGAGACGTTTGCCTAGGTAATGAGGATGATTAAAGCAATTATTTGTGGCCAATTTTCCAAGGATGGCTGCGTTTTGTGACTCATAATCCTTAGAATAACAAAAAAAATTTGTTTTATTACTCGTCCAAATTACAAGAGAGTATATGTCGGATTCTTAGGCCTTTGATGAATTTATTTTTGTCATTTTCATATTAAAGAAAGCTGACTAACAATTTCTTCTACTCGTGACGGAGGCCCAAGCAGTGCCAACAAAGTCTCTTTTTTATTCAACTGAATTCTTTTAATGACTTCTGATTGGAAATGTTTTTAAAATTTGGTTTTGTTGATTATCAATATCAATACTTATTTTACTACAATAACTCTAAAAAAATCCTAGTTTTCCAATCTTGACATGTTTTGATTACCATCTAAGGATTTGTATTTTGCCCAAGTCAATACCTAGCTAATATTTTATTATATCGTAAATAATTATGTATTCCACGGTAGCCCACCTGAAATATTTTTTGAAAACTACCATGCTCAATCCTGATTATACAGGTTTGGGCAATGAAGTATGGAGGATTCGAAACAGCTGTAACATACTCATTTTTGAACGAAACTCAATATTTTTTCAGTATGTACCTTGGATGATGCCATTTTGATAATTAGAAAAAATAAAAACATTAATTTTGTACGGAAACAATATTTGAAAAATGACGTCCGTTTTTGTCCATAAACTTATTTATTTAGACGTTGTAAGAAGTTATCCATACTCCTCTGAAGCTATTGCTCGAATTATTTGTCTTATTGTCCCTTTCAGGGATAAGGTTATAGGGTTATGTCACATTCAGTGTACGTGGTTTATTGATGTGTACACTAGCTTTGAGGTAGCCCCATAGAAAATAGTGACAAGGTGACAGTTACGGTGAACGAGGAGGCCACTTTACATTCCACGCAACCAAATGAGGCGTCCATCGATGGCATGTTGGAACAATGAAGTATTGAGTTGATTTGTCATCTTCTCAACTGTGAAAAAATCAGTGTTTGATAACAATCTGAATTGACAGTGACATTTCTTGAAAAAGTAATGGTCTATAATGAAGTTTCAACTGATGCTACAACCTACAACAAACAGTCAATTATTCGCCATTTACAAGAAAAGACTCAATCTTTATCCAACAACGTTTCCTCCACGGCAGATAAGGCAAGTTTATCTCCTGCTCGGCACTCTGTCATCAACTTCTCACTTCGTCTACAGGATTGTTTGGTTAGAATAGACGCAATTTTTCAAATGTTTTTTCTCCTTGAATATCAGAATTACAATATTCAAGGTACATACATAGGTAAAGAAAATTTGAGTTTCGTTCAAAAATTAATTTGTAACAGCTGTTCGAGGCCAGGGCTCGATTTGGACTGTAGCGCCATCGAAGAAGAAGAAGTTCCAAACCCTCCATACTTCATTGCCCAACTCAGTATAATTGATTGAGGACTGTTCTATTCATTTTTTCTCATTTTCCATATGACTATAGTCTACAGGTCCTGGAATGATATGGGAAAAAAGTTTTCTCAATACTATGGAGAATATAACGAAGGAGAAGTTCAAATACATTGATGTATTCTACGAGTCAGCTAGAAGGTTAGTTTTCTACTAATCTGTTATCTAATTTCCTTTCCAACAGGATTCATCGATCATGATTAGTATTATAAATAACGCTATCCATATTCTTCCATCCTACTAATATGCAGTGTCAATTAATTAGACAAACTATATGGATTGGAAGTATGGACTAATGTTCTGATACTTTCTATGTAACATGATTAGGCCTAATTAGTCTACAGGTCCTGGAATGATATGGGAAAAAAGTTTTCTCAATACTATGGAGAATATAACGAAGGAGAAGTTCAAATACATTGATGTATTCTACGAGTCAGCTAGAAGGTTAGTTTTCTACTAATCTGTTATCTAATTTCCTTTCCAACAGGATTCATCGATCATGATTAGTATTATAAATAACGCTATCCATATTCTTCCATCCTACTAATATGCAGTGTCAATTAATTAGACAAACTATATGGATTGGAAGTATGGACTAATGTTCTGATACTTTCTATGTAACATGATTAGGCCTAATTAGTATTATTTATTATACATTACTAGCAAATAACCCGTGCTCCGCAAGGGTCCAATGAAGAACTTACCAAACTGAAAACTTGACGTACTGAAATCTTGAAGGATTTAAAATGAGTCTATATCTTAGAGTTTATATTTTAAATGAGTCTATATAATTTCAGTACTGAAATCTTGAAGGATTTAAAATGAGTCTATAATCATCCTCGGTAAATCAATAATCTATATGAGAGATTTCAAGTTAATCAGTCCAGTAGTGCAAACGTGCTAATGCGTCATTTGTGAGTTATCTCGTATGTGTAGAAGCCAATTCTATCATTTATTTTATTATGAATGTAAATGTGATAATGCTATTAATTTATTAATTTATTAATTCAGTCTCACTAAAGTACAATAAAAATTAACCAAGCAAGCTATTTGAGGTAGAAGAATCAAGTGATGCTCTGGAATTGTGCAATTGCAAATTTGAACAGTGCGCTATTATAACATTTTGAGCTGTTAAGAAGGAAAAATTGCACGAGATTTATCATTGATTAAAAACAATGTTTTTTGTGAATCTAATGTTAACCGATAATTATCATCATTGATAATAAATGAAACCTGCTGTATACCTATGGTATTCTTCGTATTTTGAACGCTGTTGGAATACTACCACTTGCATTTACCTAGGGTGAATACTGGTATTCTATTTCCTCGATAACCGCCATATATTTAATCAAATTATCTAACCGGCACCAATTTTATTTTTCAAAACAAAGTAATTATATGTAAAATATGATTGTGATCATAATACTCGTATACATCTGTATATTCTAGTAGGAATAAAATTTGATACTCGCTGCAAGTTTTATCAAATTTCAAATTCATTATTTTTCCAAACTTCTCAGGAATGGGCGATTTATACGTTAACTCATCAGATATATTTAGTTACAACACAATATAATTTTATCATAATCCAGTTTGAATACCATCTTCTGTCTGTTCAATGATTCTTGAGTTCATACTGAAGATAGCAATACTGTTAGTTACTATAAATTAGTGTACTGTGAACGCCAAAATATATTGTACTCCTCATAAATAATTAAATCTAATCTGATAAGTTAATTGCAACAGTCTATGAATTAACTACATAGTTGCTTACATTTAGTGTAGTTGATGAGTTGCTTTGTTTCAGTTTTGGTGATCTCAGCAGTGCTCTGATGTTTCAAGACTTCGATAAAATTATACTAGGAGTGTTTCTCATGTTCTTCTATGTCCTGTACGTATTGTCAACATTCAACTGGGCTGAATTGAAAGTATGTTATCAAATTGTACTTTTTGAAAGAATTGTCCTCATTGAATTATGTATTCCGGATTGTTTTCATTGTTTTATGTATTCACGGCTAATAGGCATCAAGGTGGAATGGAACTGTCTATGATATTGTTGCAAGGCTAAAGCCACTTCAAATATTTTTTTTTAATCACCTCTTATGAGATATCTCTCTAACACATATCATGGCAGTTTGTTGGAAATCTCATCGATTATAGAAAACCTCACATTATAAAATTGAAGACAATTACATTTTTTAAGAATTTTGGGAATTATACACTATTACCGAGATGTTTTCAAATTTCTTCCTATTAAGTTTTTTTTAATAAATTTCAATCTAGTCTAGTTTTTTATAATATAATAGAGGGTAAAATTAATAAGATAAGTAGTTCTCACTAGATGATTGGCAAACCTAGCTGATTTCTGTTTTCTGTCTTTAGCCCATGTACCATCCACATTTTTAATAGGTGCATTTTGACTCGGAAGTTCTTTTTATGCTCTTGGTAGCTTTCCATAGAGTAGTCAGTACTTTTTGCATTAGTCAGCTCATTGTGATACTTATGAAAATGTTTCATTTTTTAAATTTGTTATTTCTCTACTGAGCTGCTGAGATAATGTTCAGCACAGTCTTGTCTCTCGGATCTCTAGTGTTTTGCCATTTTCTCCTTTTTGCTCTTCTTTTCTGAAATATTTTTTTTCAATTTCTGAAGTATAGTTGTTGCCTTGAGTGTTCTCCTTTATATTTCGGGTGTACATGCCCAGGCTGCTCATATTAAGGTGATATGAATACGGTCTTGTCTGTTACCTGTGTAATTTATTCCAACCAACCTGGTTTCTTTGTTCAGGGCATCATCTTCAACTGTATAAATATAGATTTGTAAGGTTTATCTCATATGTATCTCAAATAAATAAATACATGGCAAGGTTTGTAAGGTAATTCTAGTTGAACTGAGGGAGAATGAATGAGTAACAACTGAGGAACATTGCTCCTCATTTTAACTCAAAAAATACCACTGAAGCATCAAAACTAGTTTGGTTATAAAAAATTACATTTGGAACTGACAAATCTTAGGCCTATTCGTTTGACTTTAATTTTGAAAAAACTCAAATCTTGTTGAAATTGCTTATGGCTAATTTATATCAAATAATAGAGCTGTCCCATCATAACTAACTATTTAATTGATATCTATCACTTATTAATCTGCAATATATTTTTTACTCACACTTAGACATTTGAGACAACAGATCTTTGTGGGGAATTTTCTTTCAAACTCTGGCTCCACTTCAATGCCGAATGAAGTATTCACAAACATTTTTAAAAATTGATCCAATAAATATTGCACATTGCTAATAAAAATTGATCCGATAATACTTCTCTTCAGATTCTACCAACAAGTGGGGGCCTGGCTTGTGTTGGCCTAGCTTTTTTCTCAGCCTGCGGTTTATGCTCGGCTCTGGATATTTCATACGGACCCGTCCACACATCATTACCGTTCCTTCTCATGGGAATCGGCGTGGATGACATGTTCGTATTAATGGCATGTAAAAATAATCTCTCCAAGGACGAACTCAAGTAAGGAATGCTTTAGATCAATTTGTTTGTTGATATCCTGTCTGATCAATATTTAATCATTCATTCAATTAATATTCATAGTTGATATAAATCTTCGTTAAACATTTTTTTATTACTTCATTTATTCACCGACTATTGTTGCACCTCATTACATTGATAGTTGACAATTCATAGTTGATAAATCTTTGTTCGTTAAAAATATTTTATTACTTCATTTATTCTTGAGATTTAGATTTATTCAAATCTTAAAACAATTCAATAAAGACGTGATAATTTCAACCAATAAACTTATTCCTCTAAAAAACTACTAAGGCCATCAGCCGAGACTGATTTCAATCCATATCGGCTGAATTATAGGGATGATTATGCCATTCACTCTAGGAAAAGTAATATAAATATCTTACATCAAAATGTACAGAGCTTATCAAATAAAATAGGGCTGCTGGAGGAGATTATTGTTCATTTTAAGTTGGACATTTTATGTGTATCGGAGCATTGGATGACTGATGCTGAGCTGGAAGTTAACTCTAATATTAAGCATCTACATTTAGTAACCGGCTACTGTCGCTCAATACGAATTCATGGTGGTGTGGCCATATATTCAAATCATGATGCGTCCCAATACAAAGTATTAAACTATTTAAATAACATTTCGGTTGAGTTGGACTGTGAATTAGCAGGAGTTCATTTCTTGAATATTGATATCATGGTCATTACTGTTTATAGAAGTACTCAAGGTAATTTTGAAACGTTTTGCAGGGTTATGGAACTAGCTTTAAGTTATTTAAATAAGAAAAACCGGAAATCAATATTATGTGGTGACTTCAACCTGCATTTTAATAGAAATAGTAAGGATGCAGAACACTTTGTTAATTTGTGTTGTATGTATGGGTTCGAAATGAGGGTTCATGAACCGACAAGGGGTACCAACTGTCTGGACAATGTGTTCACAACTTTCAAAGAAAGTTTGAGTGTTCTAGTGAGTAACTGTCATGTTAGTGATCACTTGGGCCAACTTATTTCAATGAGTAGAGTGAATTATATCGATACACAGAAATCTAAGACAAACACTGAAAAGATTTATAAAATAGTAACTAAAATTGATGACAGTAATATTAATGTACTTAGGAGTTACCTGTTGATAGAAGGCTGGTCAGATATTTTCAATAATCATGCTGAAGTAGATACAAATTTTGAAGCATTTCTAAATACGGTTATATATTACTATAAATTAAGTTTCAACGTAATCATTACAAATAGGAAAACTGGTTCTGGTAGACGTTCAAGTAACAATCTAAACTGGTATACACAAGAATTGAAAAATCATAAGAATAGGCTTGATTTTTTATACTTTCTTTCCAACACATCCTCTGATTATAAAGATATGTATACTCGAGAAAAAAGTTATTACAGACTAATGATAAAAAAAGCAAAAAAAGAATCCAACAAAAGTTTAATAGAGAATTCTGAAAATAAGTCGAAGACACTGTGGAACATAGTAAACAAGGATAAATCAGAAAAAAAAGAACTACTCAAGAACATTATATCTCCAGACAGTTTCAATAGTTTCTTTGCAAATATTGCTAATGAAATTAAGAAAAAACTTGATAAAAATGATACAGTTACATCAGATAATCTACTAAAGAATAAGAATGTTCCTGAAAGTATTGAGATGTTTAGATTCAAGCCCATTACAGAGAATTGCGTTCTGCAAGTTGTTAAGCATATGTCACCAAAGATAAGCAAAGATCACTATGGACTATCCAATGCCCTAATTAAACGAATCATAGATTGTATTGTTACCCCATTCACGGCACTTATTAATGAAGTGATCGCTAATGGAAAATTCCCCACTTCTCTTAAAATTACCAAAATTATACCAATTTACAAGAAGGGCAAGCATGATGATATTGCCAACTATAGACCTATTGCTTTGGTCCCTATACTGTCTAAAATAATCGAAATTCTGCTCGCAATGCAATTTTGCAAATTTCTTGAAATTAATAACTTGCTCTGCAAAACACAGTTTGGCTTCCGAAAAGGCCTCTCAACCATACATGCTCTTATAAAACTGGTTGAAGAAATTCTTGACTGCTTTGAAGATAAATCCTCTGCCGCTGTCTCTTTCTGTGACCTCAGTCGTGCATTCGATTGTGTGTCACATGATATCCTCCTGGCGAAATTGAAACACCTTCATGTTGAGGGACCTGCTCTTGAGCTATTTTCTTCCTATTTGCGAGGCAGAGTGCAGTACGTCTCCGTGAATGGTGACAACTCTTGCGTTTTGCCTGTGGAGTGTGGTGTGCCTCAGGGGTCCAGTGCTTTTTCTGATCATGATTGATGATCTTAGCATAAATGTCCCAACAAAAATCTTCATGCATGCCGATGATACCACAGTTCTTAATAAGCATAAAAATGATGCTCAAGCTGTTGCACTGTCGGAGAGGAATCTGGAGTCGGTGCAAACTTGGTTGAATGCCAACGAACTGTTCCTCAACAAAGCCAAAACCACAACAGTCACTTTTAGGCTCAAAAAGGGATCAGCAACAAATGATACTGGTAAGGAGCAGAAATTCCTAGGAATAATTATTGACCCTACTCTAAGTTGGGCACAACACATTGCTGTTCTGAAAAGTAGGTTGAGCAGCGGTGTGTTTGCCCTTAAACGATTATGTGGGGAGCTGGACCAACATGGACTACGTCAGGCTTATTTTGGTATTTTTCATCCACACATTTCATATGGCCTTATAGTCTGGGGCTGTTCTTCACAAGCACAAGACATTTTCATAATGCAGAAAAGGGCTGTCAGAGTCATCGCCAGGGCGCGGAATCGGGAACATTATAGAGATATTTATAAAGGTCTTCGAATTCTAACTCTATATTCATTATATATATTGCAATGCTTACTATTCCTGAAAGCAAACCCAGAGAAGATGAAGTTGAGAAATTCAATTCATTCTTATAATACAAGATCCAATCAGACGCTCAATGTAACACGAAGCAGACTGCATAAAACTGATCAAAGTCCCTCAAATGTTGCAATTAAATTGATGAATAGGCTTCCTATTGAGGTGAGGCAACTTAATCACAGGAGGTTTAAAAAGATTTTAGAAATATTTCTCTTGAAAACCCCTTTTACTCAGTTGAAGAGTTTATCGACATGAAAATGAATGTAGACGATTTCAATATTTAGAATTTATTAATATTACTGTTATATGAATAGGATTAATATACATACATACCTGTTTTTATTGTAAATGTGACTTTGTATTGTTTTTTATTGACAGTATTTGTATTGACTGAGTGTTTTACTGTTATATTGACTGGCCTATATGTCAAATTGTGACATCCTGTTTTTTGGCTAATAAATTTATTATTATTATTATTATTATTCACCGACTATTGTTGCACTTCATAAAATTTTGAGTTTTGCTTAAATAATTGGTGTCACGTTATAGATGATAGCAGTTAAAATGCATAGATTCATTAAAAATGTATTGATTGACATGAGATCAATAGAATAACATTTTATGGCATATTATCTATTTAATTGATTTGAGATTAATTTATAATTCATTGTTTGATATATTGATATATAATTATTGAATGAAAAGAAATAAGAAATTGTCAACCTCTGTTTACAACTACCAAAAAGTGCTTAACGATTTCTTTTGTTTTTATTAATTACGGAGGAGTACTAAAAATATAATGATATATAATTGGAATGATTCAATCTAAGATAATATAGGGTCTTTCATTTTGGACTTCCTATCTTTGAAATTGAATAAAACAAGCTGTACATGAGTTATTGACAAGATTTCTTTAGTGGAAGGCTCATTAATGTCATTTTTCATGGAATATGATAAAGTTCGAATGGTCGCCTCGGGATGGCTGAAATCCGAAAAGTCAATTTCCCATTAATCGGGCTGAATCTCATTGATGGCTTCAGTAATGTTACTTTTTGAGCATCGATGGTAGACTGGCAATGGCATTTGTAGACTGCTAATTGGCAGAGACCTGTGAAAAGGCGATAGATCAGACGAATAATAAGCCTCAATTTCTTCACTATATATCACACGGCAATATCCTATTTTAAAGTAAACAGAAAGTCTTCCAACTTTTAAAATCTAGTTTCCTGAAAATTCAACCATCTCTGATTATTATATTTTTCACATTCTATTATTTTTTGCTTACAATTTAAAAATATTTCGTTTCCAATCCATTTAAATTGCATATTTGTGTTGTGCATATTTTGAATGGATATAAAAATATAATTGTTATTATATTATAAGAAGTAAGAGAAAAATTGATAGGTTCTAATTAGAAAGAGATTGAATTCAATGAAAAACTAATAAACGAAAAAATATCCTATTTATAGTTTTTTAAAACAAAAAGCGATGAATTGATTACATCATAGTACCAAGGTCACCTTTTTATAATACCCTAATAGAATTATTTTTAGATCAGATTAACTTTTTTATTGGTTGACTTGGCGAAGTTTGGACAGTAATGTCCACTCTACCACTTAACTTTGTTAACTGCTGGTGCGTCTATAAACTGTAGAGAAAATGTAAAACGTAAGCTTTATAGCTTTATAAACTGAATAAATAGCTATTTATGTATTAAGAGCGTAATGCGCGACTTTATCGCTCACGCAAAACAGTTATCACGCTACGCGAAGCGGAGCGTGATAATTTTGCAAGAGCGATAAAGATGCATTACGCACTAATTACATACAACATTTTTTCTAAAACTGCACAAACCTGTTAAATTACTCAAATCTGCCGGAGTTAATACTAATTAGTCTTCACTGATATCCATCATGGCTGTTTAAGCAGAACCGGTACAATTTTATTATTACCGAATTTTTAGGTTGAGATCTGACCTACTCTTGGCAAGCTGCTTATCATCAGCTGATTAGCGAGTGTAAAGAAACTCTTCTTCGCATGCGCGAATGATTAGCGTGCGTAAAGAAAATCTACTGCGCATGAGCAGATGGTTAGCGAGCGAAAAAGTAGATTCTCCTTAGCAAGGTCTATAAAATACAGGTCATGACACAATCCCGTGATGCATTGCAAAATCGCCATTTTATGGGGCTCTAGTTCACCAATTTTCAAATTTATCAGCTGTTATCATTATAGATTGAACAACATGATGTGTTATATTGTTCAAGGGATATTACTTGGATTTGAATTGTAAAATAAATTGTTCTGACAGAATAATAATAGTTAGATTCCAACTAGGAACTGAATTGTTGATTTTTAGATTTGATTGATCGGGAACTTAAAACTCTTTTTGAAGTTGGCCTCGCATATTTCTGTCTTGTCCCAATGCCTTATGAACCATAATCCCAAAGTTGTAAGTAATAAGAACAATTTTTGATGATAAATTAATGAATAAATGAAGCATTTATTATTAAAATTTCATTATTAAAAATTTGAAAATCTGAATTTACATATTATCTGAACTAGAATATTGTTTTTAAAATGCATAATTTTGTTAAGAGCAAATTGAATTAGAATAGATTTTCAAATGTACCGCCATATAGACCCCATAAAATGGCCACTCCATTAGGAACACGAGTGCCATGACCTGTATTTATAGACCTTGCTCCTCAGAAATAAGCTGTTTTACGAGGAGAATTGAGAATGTAAATTCCTTTTTTACGCGCAGTCGTAGAAAAAAGAATATACTAGAGTGAAACTTGTATGAATATATATACTGTGCCTGACCTTTTAAAAGATGATAAAAAAGATAATTTTGAATAAAATTTAGAATTTAGAAATAGGCCGACACATCTAGAAAATACCTGAGTCTATACCTAATTCATGCAGGTGAACGGGCTAGAGTCAAGAAAACTTCAATTAATCTTGCCATGCCTGATTTACTAGGTTTCTACTATAAACTAACACTACACTTTGAAATAATTAAAAAATACAAACAGCTTCAATAAACATTGGCAACTAAAATCGAACAACAGAAACAACAATATCATGTTACTTTGTTGACATTTTTCATCTGATTCGAGGGCGCATTACTATCCCCGTTTAGATAGCAATACGTCACAAAACCAAACAATATCAGTCATAAAATAACCAATTGATTTCAACATGAAATTACTCAAGAAAGAAAAGCCCGTTGAACCCAAATTTCGTCGATAGTAACCCATATAACCCATTTCATAATAATTTTGAATCCCCACTTTTGATTGACATTCTCGAATGAACCTTTGTTTCACTACACTGCACTTTCGTTGGTCTGTACGTTGCTTTATCGTCGGGGTTACAGTACCTTGTTTTTGGCGGTGAACTTTTACCGGTTGAATTTGGCTTGACGGCGAAGTCCTCTTACGTCCCTAGACCTGTCGTCTGAACGGGTTTCTTGAAGCGGTGTTACATAAAGTTGCGGAACCAAAGGGGTGGTACATGAAGTTGGTTTGGGGACACACATCAACCGCTGTAAATAAATGTATTACAGCATTAATTTCTAACTCTTCCTACAATTCATCAAAAGCTAAAACAGGAGTTTATTCTGTTATTTAATTTAGATTTTATCTTGACGTTCTGATTTCATTCTCAAAATTTAAGATTGAATTAAAACGAATTTACTTGCCAGAGTGTCATTAATATACAATGCAACATTTATGAAAACACCCGTAATAAATTAATATAATGCTTTTAGAAAATGAATACTTCATTAATTATGATGTTAACTTTTATATAATACTCTTAGAAAAGGAATAATTCAGATTGAAATGATGCTAACTTATATGATATTTTTCGTTTGGTTTGCGAAATCAAATATAATTTTTCATATAGTAGCTCGGCTAGTATTGTTGGAAACTTGTGCGCTAGCCAACATTTATTTTATTTATTATTTATGAACTATAGGACGCAATCCAAGTGTAATCAACGGGCATTCGCCCAAAACTGCTCAGAACCTTAATTTAAAATGAACAGTCCAGAGTTTATGATTTGATTTACCTACAAATACAAGTCCAAAAACGAGTATCAACTAGAATTATGAATTTATCACAAAACAAAACAAGACAATTTATAACACAATAAAAGAAAAAAATATTGAAAATTTCACTTTAAGGTAAAAATAATGTTTGCCCTATAAGATTCATCTTGTAGATAGTTTTTACCTTTAATTAAATAAAATTAGTAGACACATAGAAAATAATTTAAATTGTATTAAAATTTGAACATTCATTAATATTAATTTCATGGAAAAGAAAAACTTTCTTCTTTGTCTATTAAGATTTCTATCATAAAAAATTTATAAATTTGCCCAAAAAGGGCGAAACATAATGACTACATCTTTACTCTCGTAGTGCTCCTAGCAAAGTGCCCTCCGAAACGTAATCTGGTCTCGCGGCTGGGGAATCCCCACTACTGTATTTAGAAACAGGTCTCCTATTTGGCGAAGGGAATCAATTTGACCAATCGTCGCGTGGCTTCTAGAGCCTTGGGACCAAATAGTAACTGCAAAATCGGTAGTTTGTTATAATTTCATTGCTTGCTGTTTTCCAACTTATCGCACTCCATGTCGCGACCGGAAGGCTAAGTTTTAGAGATAATTCCATAATCTACATTCCTCGACGACTCGGAGCCACAATTTTTAAATATCTATCATGGGAAACTCGAAGTCATGGCCGTTCATAATAGAGAGAGAGAAAATAATTTATTTCGCTAACTCACAATAATGGCTCTAGTCTATTGCATATTAAATTTACTATTATAACTTGGGAAAAGGCCTGAATTAAAAATAGTGTTCGGCACAATACCATTCCACTATATTACCTTTTCTTTCAATAAATTAGGACAGCCAGACAGAGAATTAAACTTGAAACTCTTTCAAATTGCAACCTTGACCCCAACTCCGGCACTTGTCCTATCACTAGTAAAGTTAAAAAATGTAAATATCTAGGTCTCTATATAGATGAGAACCTGAAATGGGATATCCATATTAAATTCATTTGCAGAAGGATGAAATATCTCTCTTACAAATTTTATGTAGCTAGAAAAATTCTGAATCCAACTCATCTTAAAATGCTTTATTTTGCTATAGGCCTAGTACAGTCGATAATGCAATACGGAGTAGCAGTATGGGGGAGGGAGGGTGTTATAATTCCCATTTGCAAGAACTGTTCATAATGCACAAATTAATAATTAAGTCTATTTTAAATAAACCAAGATTTTTCCCGACTGACCTTATATTTGAGGAATTCAAGGTTTTGATAGTTACAGTTATATGTTGAAAATTTAATTAAATATTTAATAAAAAATAGAACCAATTTTCCATGCACCAACAACTCATTAAATAGACATTACCGCTTGAGACCTACTTCAAATAAGTATTTGATATATAATACTAATATTGAAACAATTGGACTGCAACTTATTTATCTAAGTACTATAATAATCAATAAATTTCCGGATCATCATCTCAACAATGCTAAAATTACAAAGAAAATGAAATCATTAATTGGATAAAAAGCAATTTTGTTTTTTCAATCTTCAAATTATTGTAACCGTTTCCTGGATCCTTAATTCACATCCTATTTTCCCTTCTCTCAGCCATGCCTATCTACCTACCTTCATCCACTTCCCTATCACACACCCTTCCCTTTCAGTTATACCTTACCTGCCTACTACATGGGAAACCATATTATTTTCCCCCTCTTTCTTCCAGCACACATCATTTTAGCAATATTGTCTTTTAATGTGTTAATATCATTGTTACTGTTATTGTTTTGTTGTATATTGCTTTTACTCATTGTATTTTTGTGTGTTGTGAATAAATTGAAATTGAAATTGCAGAAACGAATTGCCAGTTCAAATTGGCCTGACTTTGAGACATGCTGGGATATCAATTGCTATAACTTCGTTGACTGATATGATCGCTACAGCTATTGGTGGCACAACTGTAAGTGACATCTTAATAATAAATTTAACATAAATGTATTACTCATAATTTAAAATTTATGAACTCACGGTGTGATTTCGATCGTTTTGACTTGTAAAGCATCAACAGGCAATAAACTGATGAATAAATTTAAATAATTCGGCCGAGCTTTATCTATAGTGTAGGGACATATAATATGGATAATATGGGATGTAGTAAGCCAAGAGGTGAACGTGATTTCTGATCATCATTGGCAAAAATCAATCTCAATTCATGAAAAATACACAATTATTGTTCACTATCACACTAAAATTAAGTCAATTGACTTCTGTTGACAATATTTTCATGAAAATTGAAAGAGCTACGGTCGTATCGACTGCATGCCGGTAGTAAGGTAAAAACACGTGTTTCTATCCATTAGGAACTGATCAATAAACCACCATCTTAATTCAAAATAATCGAATATATTCAATACTCAATATATAATCTACAGGTTGTTTCCGAATTCCCTACCTACCAATATTCTAGGGCAGGTATGGCCAACTTCTTTTGCCCAAAGGGCACAAGAACTTGAAGGGAAATTTAGGCTATATAAAGTAATGTATAAACAAATGCTATTGATATTGAACATATTTCAATATTGAAATAATATATACTAATTATACAAGAGTTGAGCAGAACAAAATCAACAATTTTACTGAAAAAACCCCGCTAGTGAGAACACTGAGGGTGGGCACAATCGTTCACAAATCGTCGAAATCAATTCTTTTCGAGGTGGTGGCCACTTAAGCAAATCTTGTAGATGGTTGTCTGTAAGTATGTTACGGTGAGTTAATTTTATAAATTTCATCGAGGAAAAAGTTCTCTCACAAATGTAGGTACTTTGAAACATTGAAACAATTTTTTACCAAAATTATTTAGTTTGGGATATTTGTCCTTAGGCAGCCTACTCCAGAATTAGACACCATTTTCTGGTATTTTCTGGAAAATTGGGTCACTTTGCAAATCACAGAGCTCCAACTGTAGGTCGTCATCTTGCTGGGAAATGTCACATGTCATGGAATTGTTGAATAAGAAGAGATGTGGTAGCAGTTCATTAAAATCCAAAAATCGTTCATTGAATAACTCCAAAAGCATATTCAATTTCGGTATGCAAAAACTGAAATCACTGGTTTGAAATTCTCCCATAATTTCTTTGCACGATGTTAAATGTACTAGATTAGGTTTTTTCTAGGCTTGATAATATGAAAACCTCAATTTTATTAATTTACAAATCCATCTAAGTGTTCAACTAACTGAGGTACTGTTTGATTTTGACCTTGCAATTTCAAGTTAAGTTCATTCATGTGGTGACTTATGTCGGTTAAGAAATCCATATTTCATAAATAGAATAATAATATAGAATAGAAAAAACGTTTATTGAATAAATAAGCTTACCGTAAGCGAACCTCAAAGAGGCTGCTTGAAAAAAACCTGAAATATAGTAGTTTTTCTTGAACTTGTTTGGAGATAGGCGTATTTATATGTGCATTGAGAAACTCAGCTACTTCTTTTCTAAGCGAAGAATCGTTTTAGAAACCGTTTGTTTTTGGAAAGCGTATTTGCCACACCGTGCGACATGCAACTGGCGTTTGTTTTTGGAAAGCGTATTTGCCACACCGTGCGACATGCAACTGGCGTTTGTTTTTGGAAAGCGTATTTGCCACACCGTGCGACATGCAACTGGCGTTTGTTTTTGGAAAGCGTATTTGCCACACCGTGCGACATGCAACTGGCGTTTGTTTTTGGAAAGCGTATTTGCCACACCGTGCGACATGCAACTGGCGTTTGTTTTTGGAAAGCGTATTTGCCACACCGTGCGACATGCAACTGGCGTTTGTTTTTGGAAAGCGTATTTGCCACACCGTGCGACATGCAACTGGCGTTTGTTTTTGGAAAGCGTATTTGCCACACCGTGCGACATGCAACTGGCGTGTTTGCTTTATAGGCCTAGTCAAAGTATACTTCCTACTGATTCTCTTAAATAAATTGAACCTTTATTTTGCTAGTTGTTAGAAAATTTATTTTCAGGTCGTAATTATATACAATTTGAACTTAACCTGGACTCTTGTAGAAAATTTTGTATTTTATATTTCTGTTAAAATATATCCACCGTAATACTTTTAAAAATTGTTCGGGGGCCGCATAAAACATAACCGCAGGCCGCCAGTTTGCTATCCCGGTTCTAGAGCATTGTTCCTGAGTACTAAAAATATCCGAATATGAAAAATTGTCATAATTGTTTTGTAGCTCTGTCTAGTTGTCATAAATGATTGTGCAGAGTTTAATTCCGTATGTTCAGCCATTATTAAGAAAAAATGGTAAGTGAAAAGACAAAATGACGGTTGTGTGAGTAACTTAGGACTTTCGGGCAGTTTTAGAATTTTATTTAGACATGTTTCGTCCTCAGGGACAATGCCCTAGAATATTGGTAGGGAGTTTGGAAACACTCTGTATTAGAAGTGAATTCTTAATACTGTTGCATTTCAATATTTATCTGAAATCAAAATTCTTATAGTGTTTGTGTTATATATTTTCAGATACTACCGGCACTAGAGTCTTTCTGCTACTTTGCTTCAGCGGGAATATTCATGACGTTCGTTTATCAGTGCACTTTTTTCCTTGCCTTTGTGGTGCTAGATGAGAGAAGGCTGGCCAATAATAGAAACTCCGTATTTCCTTGCCTCAAACTGAATTTCAAGCGTATAGAGCAGAAGCAACAGGAGAATAATTCATTTTTCAAACGTATTCTACTAGCATCGTTCTCAAATGTGTTTCTTACAAAAATCGGCAAGGTAAGTGCTATGGTGATTATAGTTAATCAGGTAATTGAGTTATATTAAGACTAGCCAACAGGCTCGCTTCGCTCGCCATATCCGTCTAGGACCCCCGACTTGATCGTCCAAAAATAAGATCAGCGGGCTCGCTTCGCTCGCCTGCACTTTTCATTTGAGCATGCTTCATTCCATCAGAAAGTCAAAGTACTGAGAAAACGCAAAAAAGCTGAGAAAAACGAAAGTCACCTTATCACAAAATTTTTAGACCCCAGCTAAACCTCTATAGTAAATTTGAACATTTTCTGTCTATTATTGATGAAAGAACTGAGCTAATTTTGGGCGTATTTTTGGCGTTATTTCAAATTCCTTCTAACCCAACATTATTACACACTAGCTGAGCTTCTGTACTAAATTTGAACAATTTATGTTTATATGTTCTCGATAAATCTGAGAAAAAGCAAAAAAAAAAAAACGCTGGAAAAACGCTAATTTTGGGCGTATCTTTGACGTTATTGCAAATTCCTTCTAACACAACGTTATTTCACCCTAGCTGAGCTTCTGTACAAAATTTGAACATTTTCTATTTATTTGTTCTTGATAAAGCTGAGAAAACGCTGGAAAACGCAGATTTTTGGCGTATCTTTGGAAATTTTTCCAAATCCGTTCTTAGTGTGCCTCTAAAGGGCCAACTGAACATACCTACCAAATTTGAACGTTTTTGGTCCGGTATATTTTTTTGTTCTGCGAGTGAGTGAGTCAGTGAGTGAGTTAGTCAGTCAGTCAGTGAGTGCCATTTCGCTTTTATATAATATATAGATAATAAAAAAGGTCACTATTACAATGTTCATTTCTGAATCCAATTGTTTGGAGATGTTTCCTGAAGTGGTCATGTCATTTATAGCTGTTATGTAGCTAAGGTGAACGTGATATATTCGAGTTCAAAATTTAAGTGGTTTTATTTTTTATTTTGTGAATTTAATGTTTGTTTCATGTTTTCACAAAAGTTTTATTATCAATCGATTCAAATTTAAAATTGTTTGTTTTATTCTAATCTATATTTTCAGATTATGATGTGGTGTAGAAATTGAAATGGACATAACCTATGCATATTTGGACAATTTGAAACTAAATTAGGAAATTGAAGAAATTTTGGGCAATAGCCTTTTTTTTATTTTCCGATCGTTGTATTGTTTTTGCTAACCTAATAAATAAATAATGTCCAGTCATCAGAGCAATCAACTGCTTGACCTGACCTCTACCCGACCTCACCAGCCAGCTGGCGAAGTAAGAGCTTGCGTCTGCTAGCTGCCTTTTGGCAAGTGCATGACCAGTATGACCTTGCCATTGCTGGTGATGTAAGTCCCTGGACCATTCACTTATTGTGTGAAAGGCAGTTCTTTTACTCATGCCACAGCTTGGCTCTGGACCAAAGAATGGCATACTGGAACCCCGCTTAGAAGCCCATCTGCACGCTCGTTACCACCTATGCCTACATGGCCAGGTACCCAACCAAGATGCATAGAGTTGCGTGTTGCAAGCCTGCTGAGTGTTTTTTGACACTGAGCTGAGGGCTGCCTGACAATCTGACAAAATTACTACGTGCTTGTCGCAATAGCGTCCGGCAATGCCTATTGGCACAAGCCATGATGCCCCAAATTTCTGCCAGAAAGATAGTACAGTATTTATTTATTGTCACATTATATCAAGTTTGAGTTTCACTCATATGACTGGTGACATGTCAATATTACTAAATTTAAATTATTAGATAATTACTATACAGTATTGTCAGGCAGTACTGGCTACAGTACAGGCTATACTTATTGTATATATAAGTAAAATAATAATAAAAAATGCATGATATTATTATTTATAATAAATAAATACATAGAATGCCTTAATGTTTATATTGTCTATACTACTAAATTAAAATTGTGAAATTGAGTACACGGTTTTTTCAATTAGAAATATTCTGACTGCTTTTTTGAAAAATTTTACCGAATTTATGTCTCTAATGGCTGCTGCTAGTTTATTGTAAAATCTCATTCCGGCGTAAAAGGGAGTTTTTCCATGAATGTGCGCCTATGAATTGGGTAGGCAATCAGGTTTCTATGACGCGTATTATACTCATGGCTATTTGTGCACAAGTGAAATTGGTGAATGTTTAGTTTAACAAAAACTAGCAATTGATATAAGTATATAGAAGGCAGTGTAAGAATGTCAACGTCTTTAAAATACGTTTTACAAGAGTCTCTTGCTCGTAATCCACAAATCACTTTTAATATCTTCTTCTGGATAATGAAGATTTTTTGGCTATCAACTGAATTCCCCCAAAAAATTGTCCCATAGCTCAAGTAGGAATAGGCATAAGCATAATAAACTGCCAAAAGGGTGTTTCTGTCAAGAGAGTGAGATAGTGTTAGTATAACAAAATAGGCACGGTTCAATTTTTTGTCAAGTATTGAATATGTTCTTTCCAAGAGAAATTCTGATCTGTAATTAGACCGTTGAATTTAATTGATGAGAATGATGTTAACCGAACTTCTATTGTTGGAAGTTGAGTTCTATTTACAGCTGCTAAACTACGGGTTGCTGTGAATTGGATCAAATGTGTTTTATTATAGATCAAAGTGAGGTCATTTGCTTCAAACCATTCTGCCATTACTTTCAGAGCACTGTTTAATTTATTTGCTAGTGTTATCTCATTAGAGCCTGATGATAAGGCAGTTGTATCATCAGCATACTTAATTAATTTTGAGTCAGGTCATTAGATAGATCATTAATATACACTAAAAAAAGCAAGGGTCCCAGGACAGAACCTTGAGGTACTCCATTTGGAACTTTTCTAAATGAAGATGTTCTTTTAGATTATCTATCTCTTACACATTGTTGTCTACTCTGAAGATAAGATGCAATCCATTTAAGAGCAGTACCTGCTACTCCATAAAAGCTTAATTATTTTAGCAGGAGCTCGTGATTTACACAATCAAATGCTTTTGACAGATCACAGAAGATGCCAGCAGCTTGCTGCGACCTGTCAATTGCAAGTGATATATTCTTTGTGAACTCAAAAATTACACCAACTATGTTCCTACTTTTACGGAAACCGAGTTGCCAGCCTACATACAACCGTCATTTCATACATTTTTAAAAATACAGGAAGTATTGCAATTGGTCGATAATTACCTATATTTTCAAGGTATCCATTTAAAAAAGGCAAAACACTACTATATTTCAGGATGTCGGGAAACACTCCATGTCTAAACGATTGATTGATTAGGAAAGTCAAGGGTTCAACCAAATGCATAAAACATCTTTTTAAGAGGAAAGGAGGAAACTAATAATAATAATAATAATAATAATAATTTTTATTTGTTCAATACAGTACAGTCATTATGAATCACAACTATACAATTGAACATTGTCATGTACAAAGAAAATCTCTTCAATATTTAACAAAAAAAAATATTTAACATAATAAAAATATATATATAGCCTATATGATATTACACATAATGTCACATAAAAATTCATTCACATTATAAAAACTTTTTTCAACAAGGAACTTATGAAGATCTTTTTTGAAAGTCATGCTCCTAAAATCTATATTACCAGGCAACTTGTTTAGAAATTTTGTCCCTATGTAGCTAGTTTTTTTCTCAAAAAGAGTTAGCCTGTGAGGCTGAACGATAAAGTTGTTCCTGTTTCTTGTGAAGTGTGAATGTACCTGTGCATTGGTCGTTAAACTGCCCATATTCTTAATCACATATAATAAAGTTTTAAAAATAAAAATACAAGGTACAGTGAGTATGCACAGCCTTTTAAAATAATCTCGACAAGGATGATTGAACCCCAATCCCACTAAACACCTAATAGCCCGCTTTTGCAGAATGAATATCTTATTTATGTTCTGCAGAGACGTGTTACCCCAGAGCTCAATTCCATATACAATATGTGAATGAATGAGTGCGAAATATAACGTTTTTCCTTTCTCAGGAGGCACACACTTGACTATGTTTCGCAGAGCAAATAAACTGCTACTGATTCTCTTCGCCAGTCTGTCAGTATGGGCATTCCATGAGAGATCCTTATCCACAATCAGTCCCAACAGACTCGCCTCTGTCACATTCTCCACAATAGAGTCACCAATGCTAATTACTGGTTCAAATACATAATGTTTGAAACCAAATTGAAGGCACTTACTTTTTTTAGGGTTCACTGACAATAATGATTTATTATAATATTGTACAACAGAATTTGTCTGTAGATTTGCTTCCACATCCAGTTCATTGAGGCTGTTGTTGAACATTATTGTTGTATCATCAGCGTATAATGTGATACCCACCTCTACTGGGACTGACGATTGCAAATCATTTGTATAAATAATAGAAAGCAATGGACTCAGAATGGATCCTTGCGGCACACCTCTTGTAACACTCAGTCGCATTGATTCAGCCACCTGGGATTGAGAGTCAATAGCAACAAATTGAAATCGATTTGTCAAATAGGACTTGATTAAACTACAACCGATTCCTCTAATTCCTACCTCTGAGATCCTACTGATAAGTATATCAACATCAACACTGTCAAACGCTTTGGACAAATCCAAAAGTGTACCAATAACAAAGTTGTCATTATCAACCTGATCAATAACACTCTCAATAAAGGTTATAGCCGCAGTTATTGTTGATTTGCCTCTCACAAAACCATTTTGACAGGACGAGATTAAGTCAAATCGCTCTAGATAATCCATTATTCTATTATAAATTAGTTTCTCAAACACTTTGGATAGAGCTGGCAAAATAGAAATGGGCCTATAGTTATTCACATCTGTTTTCACACCCTGCTTGAACAATGGTTTAACCTTGGCAATTTTTAGTAGATCTGGAAATATTCCAGTTTCTAAGGCATTATTTATTATGAAAACTAGTGGATCAACTATTTCATTACTACATTCCTTAATTACATCCACCGGGATATTATCAAATCCAACGCTATTTTTTGATTTGAGACTTCTTATTATTTCGAGTATTTCTCTACTACATGTTGGAAAGAAGAATAGGCTATTTCTACAATTTGATTTATTTATAGAGGGGGCGTCATTAATTCGTAGATTTGATTTTGGAACATTGATAGTGGGTGCCATTGATATGAAGCAATTATTAAATGCATCAGCTACCTGCTTAGAATCTGTTATAACTTTCCCATCTTCTTCTAGTTCTATATTTGGCCGTAAAGGTTTTTTCCTACCTCTTAATTCATTTATGATCTTCCAGCTTGTTTTTGATTTATTTGAAGATTTCAAAATTAAATTACTTATATATTGCTTTTTTGCTTGAACAACTTTATTATCATACATTTTTTGAATACGTTTTAATGGCTCCTCTTTGATACTTACACCATTATTAATATTGTGTTTAGCTAGTTTTAGAAGATTTCTTATTTGCACAATTTCATCCGTGATCCTCTAAATTTCTTTTTCTTCTGAGTCTTTTTACGTTGACGTTTTAAAGGGCAGATTATTTTCAAGTGATTGAGTAAAGTTTCATGGAACCGCGCAAATTGGTTGTTTACATCTGATGCATTATAAACTAATGTCCATGATTTATCACCGAGAGATTTTTTAAGTTTTATTACATTCCCTTGGGAGAAATTATGGATTGGAGTGTTAAATAGTATCTGATTAGTCTGGGATCTCTTGAAAATATGAGCGTATTGCGTATGAAAAACCTGTGCCGTATGATCTGATAACAGTGTGTGAAGAATATGTACAGCATAAGATTCTACTTCAATATTAGTAATAATATTGTCAATGTCTGTCCTACTTACTCCAGAAACTCTTGTGGGCTCTTTAATGGTATAATGCAAATCAAATTGGTTTAGAATATTAATCAAGTTCCTATGTTCAGGAGAACTATTTAGTACATTTATATTATAATCGCCAGCAACAATAACTTTATCATGAGCATGACTACATATCCGATCAAATAACATTTCAAGCCCTTTAAAAAATACACTAATGTCACCGCTTGGGGATCTATACAAGCCAACAATAGTATAGGAATGTCCACCAATCTTAAAACCAAAGCCACACATTTCAATACCTCGGATATTACATAAATCAGCAGTATTCACAATTGTAAACTTACAATTAATGACATCTAAAAATTCAAGACTTGCATATATCGCTACACCTCCTTTCCTCATATTAACTCTGTTATAACTACATACTAAAAACATATCATTTATTGTCAGAGAACTAATTTCAAAGTCTTTCAAACCATGCTCAGTCAAAATAAGAATATCAGGTTGTTCATCTTCCACTAGCGTGTCCAAAAGGTTCACCTTACTAATAATTCCATCAATATTCTGATGTATTATTTTCAAATTACATGAGTCTTTTAAATATTTTTCATCACTACTTTCAACTCTCGGTGAATCTTTCATTTCAGATATTTTATTTTTATTTACACCCCTAGCATAGCCAATTAGTTTTCCTCTTTCTTTATTAAACTGAAAACCTTATCACACATTTCACTTATTTTATTTGAGCCTAATGTATTTAAATGTACACCATCTTTGCCTAGACATTCCTTGATGTTGATGAAACTGTTGGGGTTTACAAATAATACACCTAATTTGTCGCACTCAGTTCTGATGGAATCATTAATCCTATTGATGTATGAGTCACTCACTGAACGTCTTAGTATTATGCCGCTAATTATTATTTGTGATGGACTGAAACATTGTTTAGCTGTTCTTATCAAGTTTCTCATTTCATTCAACAAAGATTCTTCAGTATCTCTTCGAATTGAATTAGTACCAACATGGACTAATACACTGTTATAGTTCTGTTTTGAAGATGTTTTATACTTATTTTGTATCACCCGAGCTAACTGATCAATTCGTATTCCTGGTCGAACATCAACGGTACAGTTTTGAGGAGTCACGTTTTTCACCATTGAATCACCTAACACAAGATACTTGTTTCCAGAATTATTGTGTTTTTCCTTCTGGTATTTTGTAGATTCCCATTTGAAGCGGTTTGATTGAGCGCTTATTGTTTGAGATTTATCACCATTAACATTTGAGACGCTTAATCGTCTTGACTGAACTATTGTTTCAATCCCTACCCGCTTGTCACAATCCTCGTTCGATCTGAATTTCAGCACCTCTTCGTACTTATTTTTCCACTTATTAGCATTATTCCTAGACAAATTAGTTTCAATCCTTAAAGCGTTGTTATCAGCCTCCAAAGTTTCAATTGTCACAGTCATGCGCTTAAGTTGATCTTCAACTGCGAAATTCTTTTCATCAAATTTCAGTGTCATCAACCTGATATATTCCTTCTGAGAATCTACTTGTTTCTGGAGCGATTCAATTTGCGTTTTCAAATCCTGAGAGTGAGCAATCAAATCATCACGCTGTTGGAGAAGCTCTACTGCGCGCAAGCTAGGTGGTGTATTAGCTGATGAGACTGTTATTGATGTTGGAGTGTTTACACCCATATCACATGTCATAGGGAGAGATAATGCACTTGTTTTGCAATTTCGAGGAGTAGTCGGAGATTTATCAATGTATATCGAAGTTGATTCACCTATAGAGTTGTCACTGCTCATATCATCATTTGCAAGATCCAAATCCAGAGCCGGATGACTGTGCTGCCTGCTTGTCTCCAATATTCTATTTACACAGGCATTCGTTTACAAAGTGGATGGACAACCATTTCTAAGACATCTCCAAGATATTCTGCCATCCAACATTACACGATCTTTTCGATAATTGAATCCATTTGTCTCAATAGCATCTTTCCCCCTCTGTGTTGAAAATTTTCTTATCACTGAAGACATAATACAAATCGAAATCAATAGCAATCGTATATTCCGTGTTTATTTCATGATCAAGAATTATTTTTTGCATAAGTTATAGTACAAACTTTAGTCATATACGATGCCGAACTATCTTTGAAAAAAATGAGAAAGTGGCATATCATCATAGAGAAAAGGAAATAATGGGAAAATGGGTAGGAATATAATATTAGGAATGCCGAGAGAGCAATCACGGCGCTGTATATGGAAGCTCCTGATAATAAGGACAAGGTCAAGGAGACTCTAATTAAACTGCAGTCACGTATCATAAAAGAGCGAGATATCGTTCCACTATACAGATGGAAGAAGTCGGTTCAAAAATTGCCGCGGTTAGTTGTCATGGTTACACGTAAACAAAAAGTCAGCTGGAGTTCACCGGCTTCACGACGGGAGCAACAGAGATAACGGCCGGTTGAAAAACAGTTTGTTTTGGCGTTAACAAAGTGAAGACTTCACTCACTACAGCCAGCCGCAATCCAGATGTGATAAGGGTCGTAGTGGAATCAGTCGAATCGGAACGATAACGAAATAGCAAGCGTATGCCGGTCACGAAAAATGGATTCCAATAATAAATTGTTCTGATCTAGTGCGTTTGATTTGCTGATATTAGCCATTCACCGTTTTTGCAGTTATGGAATACGATAGAAACAGGTACTTCACACTTTCATTAATCAATTAAATGCTAAAAATTGTACACTTTCTAGCAAATTACCACTATAAAATGTCAAAAACTACGGAGCTATAATACTAGTCAACTACAACGTTTGGCGCATGCGCCATTGTATTCATCCCACCAAGGGGCTCTCGACTCACTCATTTTATTTATGAAAGTAATCATCTCTTTGTCTGTTACTGGAGTAAATGAAATTAATATATTATTGGATTTTATCTGTCTATTGCAGCAATAATGGAGAGCAGTCTGCATATTCATATTTAAATTTAAGGTTTCACAAATGTTGGCAAAATAAGCATTGAAAGAGTCTAAAGTGGATTCTACTGGAGCCTCATCAAATATGTTGGATGGATCTAATTCTTTTGTATTTATGTTTGTTTCTTCCTTGACTATCTTCCATGCCATTTTTGTTCTGTTGTCAGCCTTTCTTATCCTGTCTCCATTATACATTATTTTTGCAAGTCTGATACACCTATTCAGAATTTTTTTATGTTGCCTCACATATGTCTTAAATCGGGGGCAGTCATTCAACCTACATTGCAGATGAAGCTCCCTGGCTCTAGAGCACGATTTACGGATACCAGATGTTATCCATCCTTTGTCGGAGTTGAGTGATCTGTTAGATATTCTATTAGGTTTATTTGGAAAAGATTGTTCAAAATATAGAGTAATGATTGTGTGAAACTTTTTGTACAGGATATTAGGATCGGAAATAATGTCGCCCAACTCGAAAAGAGACTCCCACTTTTCATTTGATAGTAAATTTATTTATTCATGGAGACAACAGGTAAAACACCCATTTTGCCTCCTCCACACTATACAATAATTTCCAACATAATACAATTTAAAAACTATAAGATTGGACACAGTTGAGCGACCAGGCAGAAATCCATGTTGCTCAGGTGCAATAATCATCCTCTGACACTGCTTATAAATAGTCGAATGCAGGAGCTTCTCAAAAACTTTCGAAAAACAATTCAAAATTGATATTGGTCTGTAGTTTTTAATATCATTCCTATTCCCAGACTTGAAAACAGGAGTATATCTTGCAATCTTCCATTTTGAAGGAAATCTATCCGACCTTATAGCCAAGTTGAAAATGAATTTTAATGGCTCTAAAAGGACTGCAGCACAGTCCTTGACAATAAAGGTTGGAATCGCATCAGGACCCTCGGAGCAGTCCGACCTCAGCCCATTGATAGCAGACAGAATATCATTGGAAGAAACCATCCCAACTCCCCCCCCCATCCAACAATGAGCACCCAGACACCTCCGGAATCCCCATTGGCACATCAGGTGTATCAGCCTCATACACAGATTGAAAGTATTTAGAGAAACCATTAACCATATCAGCCCCAGAGTAAGATTCTCCGTCCAGTGTCATGGTTGACACTAGAAGTTTTTCTTTTTGAATTAACGTATTTCCAGAAATCTTTTCCATTATGTCGTATTCCATTTTGAACTCTAATCAAATACGCCTCATAAGATAGTGTAATTCTGTTTTTCAGGAATGCTCGTGAAGTTTTAAATTTATTATCATGATAAGGCGAAGTTTTTCTCTTTCTTGAGCACTTATTTTTTATTTTCAAATCTGATATGATATCAGATGTAAACCAAGGAGGATTCTTATTATTTGATATATTCAACCTCCTCCTTGGAATAAATTCATCAAAATTTTTGTGAAGTACTTCACAAAAATTATCTACAGCAGAGTCAACATCATCGCAACGAAAAACAGAGTCCCAACTGTAATCGCGGAGTCCGCAATAGAGGCCGAGATAGTCCCCCTTGGAATAGTCATACGAATATTCGGGTGAACGATTTGAGTGGAGCTCTGACCGGGCTCTCACCGCATATGAGGCTTCCACACATAATGCAGGGTGATAACAGTCTTAATACTTATTATTAAGGGAGGAGTGGATCATCGCATCTGGCAAGTTGCTCAAATAATATCCAGTGTTCTACCGAGCTCATTTTGCACACTCAATTATAACAAATTAGATCATAGAATGGCATTAAACGACAAAGACATTTTGCTTTGCATGAGCCAGAAGAGAGATCATAAGTATCAGAGCTAATTTCGGGTAAATTGAAATCACCAATAATCATTAAATTTCCATTGAGTAAGCTATTGAAGGATTCAATGTATTCACAGTAACCAAGAAAAACATTTGAAGGTGTGGAAGGTGGCATATAAACAGCATTTATATGACAATCAGTTGAGTTTGGTTTAAGTTTGACCCCTACGGAATCATAACAATAATAATCATTTACAGATAGCTCACTACAGAGTTCCGATTGCAATGATCTTCTCACTGCGATAAGTACTCACCCCCCCTGCGACTGCCATCACCCCCTCCTCTATCACTCCGATAGACAGAGTAGCGGTCATCAAAAATTTCACAACTGATTATGCCGTCGTGCAACCAGGTCTCAGTCAATACTATCAAATCGTAATGTGCACTTAGAAGAGATTCATACAGATTCGAGGTTTTTGTACGTAATCCTCTAACATTTTGATAGTACACAGACAAAGAAGAAATTAATGACATATATTAAGAAGAGAAAAAATTAAATAATATTATAAATACAAATAAATGACAAGAAGTGAAAAAAAGATGAACAAAATAAAATATAAGTCGATCATATCAGCCCACCGGTAACAAACTGTTTTCAATATTGTAAAATGTTAAAGACAAGAAAAAAAATTACTCTCCTTCGTTATTAAAGTTATCTCAGCAAACTGTTTTCCATATTGTGAATTATTAAAGAAGAATTATTATTAAAAAAGAAAAATTACTCTCTTACGTTAAGGTTAATAATGTTCATATTACCTAAATCAGATTCTCATCCTTAATCAGCAAATAACTTGGGTCATCACCACTATTCTCCTCATTTACATTTCAAGAATTATAATAATTAAAGGAAAAAATAAATTTTAAATAGCAGAACCTATAATGAATAAAATACTAGATATTTGGTCTTCAGTATGGATAACCATCTTAGTACCACCACAACTACTCAGAAAGATTCTATAATAATGAAAACACCCATTGTAAAAGAAAACAGAGTAACTGCAATCTGCAATAAGATTAGAAGCAAGAACGAGAAATGTTATCGGACGACCTAGCAATACTGTAAATGAGAATGAGATAAAAATATTCGATAGTTCTGTTGATATACCGTAGAATAAGTTGCAGAAAGAAAAACATACAGTTAGAGCAGTTAGTGAATTGATGAGACTATACCACGCATTGTTAAATAGTGAACGAATTCCAATATTTTTGTATTAATATAATATAGCCTTATAATCCATTACCAGGAACAATCAAAACAATCCCTAGTACATTTATTTCGTTATTATTTGCTGTTCTATTGAAATGTTCCTTACCAATTTCTTTAAGATTGAACATTCATTTAATTATAAATTGTTTATCAATTTCCAGGACTCCAGATAGGAGAAGCAGTTATTTTAAATCACAAAAGCAAGTCTCATAGAAAACATTCATTCGGTTGAGTTGATTATAACTCTATGTAGTTAAGTTGATATCTGAGAGAACAATGATAATAATGGATTAACAGTTGTAAAATTCGGATTGATTATTGATTAATGAATAAAAACAGATACATGAAATCGAATAATAATACACTCTAGATTTGACACAATTCATTTCCGAAAAACAATATAATTATATCTCTTTTCTTTATAGGGCTACTTGTAATATAAATATAATGAAAATAAAAATCTCAGTACCCTTTTTTTTTTGAAATATTTTATCACTACATGTTTCGGACATTTATGCCATTTTCAAGTGATATGAAGTAAATCATGTGTAGTGAAACATGTGGTGATAAAATATTTCAAAAAAAAGGGTACTGAGATTTTTATTTTCTTTATATTTAATTTAATTATATTATATGAGACCTACAATATAGGGAAAATAAATTAAATCTTTAACAATTGACTGTAGTTGGTACAGCTTTCAAGTCCTTCTCACATCGTACGGTATAGATTCTACCGTTCTCAACAATTCTTATCTTTATTGTACCAGTCTTGTCCACCCAAACATATTTGAAGCCAAATTCCTTTTGAAGTTTTCTAGCTTTGGAGAGAAGTATTTTTCGTGGAGCCGTTAAAGAAAAGTTAATATAAAGTGGGTGGGTCTCACGTTGCATCGCCATGTGCAGCCTTGGTCGACAGCCTGTGCCTGGTTGACAGTGCGCTTCTGCTGCATAATGTGGTGAGCGATCGTGCGTCCAACAGTGCGTCTTCACTATGATTGGTGGCGGATTTCGTGAATCAGGTCGCTTTTTAAGACGATGACAGCAGTCAATCTCTTCTGCACCTATCTGCACACCTACAGCTTGGCAAGTTTGGAGCACCACCTTTGAGACGACCTCCTGATCTGCGACTGAAATACCGTGTATCTCCAAAGTATTTCGTCTTCCATACTGCTCCAGATGGTCGGCTTGCATCGAGTCATTAATTTTCTGCTTTAGAGCTTCATTTTCAGTTTGCAGAGTCCTTATTATTTCCTGCTGAGATGCGATCAATTATCCCTGTGTAACAAGAATTTCAGCGTTGTTGAGTTTTGCATGACACGAACTGAGGGACTCTTGTTATTTCTCGAAGCTGCTCATAACTTGCCGCTTGAAATCATTCAAGGCCTCAGTATACGGGTCCTCGGAGCCTGATGAATCGACGGACGCACCAGCGCTGGAAGTTTTTACTGGAGTCGATTGAGCCTCAGTACCCCGCTGACTACGGTGACCCGCCAAACAGCTTCCGCACTTCCAAGAACTCTTCCTCAAGAGTTCTAGCTCAACTTCACTTAGATCTCTGTCCGACTCTCCCCTGATACATTTTCCATGGAAATCGAGCCACACTCAGCGCATACCACTTTGACCTTGTCAAATCTTCCAACCAACACATTGCACTCAGCACATGCACTCATTTTAGTACTGTAATAAAGATTTAATTCGGCTTGAAAACTGTTAAAACGAATAAATATCAACGAAAGAACCGGCAGGCTTGGTAAGATGACCGACCAAACTAAGCCAAACTATTCATAAATCAACCGGTACCGGTAGCCGATAAGAGAGAACGGAACGAAAAACGTCTGCTCGCAATCAACTCTCTGATAGAACAAATTGTTCAAGTGATGAATATCACTTTCTGAAAATACCCTAATTGTTTTAAATGGTTCTTTTATCTTTTTTATATTTAGTTTTTTCGTTTTACAAGATGTGATTAATTTAATTGGAATATCAACCAGCTGGGCTGTATGGTCAGATAAGGGGTTATCAATAATAAAACTATTACATTGCAGTGGGTCAAAATCGGAAGCTACATTGTCAATGCACGTGCGAGAGACAGGTGTTAATCGGGTGGCATCCACGAAATGCAAGTGTAGATTGAAAGAGTGCAGTATATTTAAAAACCTGGACCGCATTATTGAATCTTTAATTGTGTCTATATTAAAATCTCCTGATAAAGGTCGATTGTATTTTGGTTTTTTCCTGGAACAAAGCTCTAACAACCCATTTAATCTTTCAAAAAATATGTTCAAGAATTAATGGGAGATCTATATATGTAGGATATGAGATTTTAGCGATGGTAATTCTATTTTTACGTATGATATAATATCATCATATGAAAGTAGTCATGTGATTAATGATTAATTTAAAAAGCAACATCGTGTTAATAAAATAAATAAACAAGTTAGTTTTTAGGAGAAAAGCTCAATGAATAGATTAAGAAAATGTAAAATGTGAATGTGTGGAATTAATAAAAGTTTTATTGATTTGTATCAGGATATTGATTTAAAGAATAATATCCTACATTTTGTGGGCTCGTCCGGGATTGGATTGAATTGAACGGGATATCTGAAGTTTTGTGTGAAAAATGACATATTTAGCAAGGTCGAAGAAGTGTGACTTGCTGAAAGTAGCAGAGGAGTTGAATATTGATCTAACTACTAATCCGAGAGTAGTACAATTAAGTAGATTGATTACTGAATCAGAGGACTACAACGAAGAGTTTATCAAGAATCTGTTGGAGAGAGTAAAGACAGATAGAGAAAATGATGAGGAACGAGAACGAGAGGAAAGGGAAAAGGAACGAGAAGAGAGACGAGAACGTGAGGAAAAGGAACGAGAAGAGAGACGAGAACGTGAGGAAAGGCAACGAGAACGAGAACGTGAGGAAAAGGAAAATGAACGAGAAGAGAGAATATTTTACAACTTGAGCAGCAATTGGAATTGAAAAAAATAGAGTTGGAAGCAGGAAGGAATAATGCGGACATTTCAATAGTAAGTAGAAATATTGATTTTTTGAAACTTATGACACGATTTAACATTGATAATGATATAAGCATCTATTTGACCTTATTTGAAAGACAAATTAATAGACACAATTTATAACCAAAGAGGACTGGGTCACGTATCTAATGGCACTCTTGCCACTAGAAATAGTGAATATCATTACAAGAGAGCCTGATCCACTTGCAAACGACTATGATCATATAAAACTTTTATTGCTCAAATGATTTAAGCTTAGTCCGGAGCAATTCCGACAAAAATTTGCTTTTCATAGAAAAGAAAGTTCCTCTACGTGGCGAGATTTTGCTTTTGAACTCAAAAACTTTTTTAATGAATGGATAGAAGGATTACAAGTGAATGACTACGAAAGCCTGAAAGAGTTAATTGTTGTTGATCAGATTAGACGAAGAATACCAAACGAAATTCGTGAGAATCTGATTGACGATCTACCTTAAATCTTGAAGACAGAAGAACTTGTGAATAAGTTAGATGATTACAAAGCAACAAGACATACTTTTAGAAGGGAATGCATCAGTCGTGAGATTTCGAATTCAGTTGATTCTCTTTCTGTACCTCAAAATGTTAAATCAGGAAATGAAGAAAGTACCGATAGAAAAAATCAGATTTACCTGTATCATATAGATGCTTCCTGTGAGACAACCTTGGACATTATCATTACGCACCAATTCTCCTCTCACTCAAAGATTAACACGTTTCAAAATTTCAGTTCAGAAACCTTACAAGGATGAATGTGGTTCCGGCCTAATTCAATACTCGATCTTTAGCACGTTTGCAATTTTACTTCACAGAGCTCACAAGGACAAATGCATCTCTGCTCTGATTCATCTCAAATTCGACCATTAGCACGTTTCATGCATAATCTTGTTTCACCTTGGAAAAAATGGTTGTGAAGTAGAGAACACTCTCTCACGTTGAAATAGAATGTAGCTATCTATTTCTCATGCAATTTCTCCCAAGCAATTTGCATAGTGAAATCGGTTAAAGATTGATGTGATTCTAACTTGAGGGTTTTAGAACATTCCTGTAGATACTTAAACCCATTTTATCGGTAATTAAATCACCTACTTGATCTTCTGTTAAATTATGCTGTTTTGCTTCAATCCAATTCATATGAAAGCTAACTTTTGCGTAGTTCCGAACTATTTGGTAGGCTATTCTATGTATAAATAAAGTGAGATAATTGGTGAATGCAGGTGAACATTGTAATCTTGTCACTTCATCATTCTCAGTATTTTTAATTGAAGATGCTATTTCCTCACGAATTGATTTGACTGTAGCTTGTAATTCATCTTTCTTAATAAATGCTTGGATTTCACTACTCAGATCATTTTTCAATACATAAGTTTTGCTAAACGTAGATAGCAATGTATTTAAATCGTTTTTTGAAACAAATTGTTCAATCCCCTCCATAATATTTGTCTTTATCGTATTAGTCATTGTGGATAATCGATCTTCAAACTCTTGTTGTTATTCAATGCCTGCACAGTTTTATCCAAATATTCCTTATCAACCGATAATGAATGAGTTTCATTTACTCTAGTAAAAAGTTCTGTGCTAAGCTGTTTCAATCTGGTATTTAGATAATTTCTATCTAATACTTGCAAATTTTTAATCTTGTCTGAGATAACTTTCAATTTCTCATCCAAATAATTCTTGTCAACTTTATTATCATTGATTGTATTCAAGTGTGATCTGAATATCTCTGTTGTTGATTTGAGATCATGTAGAGAATTCTCCAAATTGATAGATTTCTCTTTAACTCCCCTATCGATATTGTCAGATAACTGTTGTAATGTACTGAAGATGTGATCCTTTTCGATCTCGTTCAATCCAATATTCTTAACTATATTAGATAATTGTGAATCTAAATACGAACGCAGAGATTCACTAACACCCTGTTGATTAATTGCCTGGATTATTCTCTCACTAAAACTGTCAAGATCTGGTTCAATCCATACAATCTCTTTCTTTGCAGCGACTCTCTCGCTTTTACCTCCGAATCTGTGCACGCTCATTCTGCAACTAAACAATAATTTTACCTTCACGTAATTCTTCTATAATTGATGCAATCTCAACATCATGACCCGAGTGTCCAGCAAGTTTTGATGATTTTAATAAATGAAGTCTCTGAACCGATTCATCATAGTTGTCATAATATTGGTAAATTCTATTGCTAGAAGTATTTTTTGCAAATTTCAATAACCCTGAACCTCTCTTACTTGCTTTTTTAACAGGAAACAGCATTTGAATTAAGTGAGACTTTACACCAGTGTTACGTTTCACATATCCTCGTCTATCCAAATGAACTTTTGTTATTGATAAAATCTTCTTGTATTTATTTAGATATTTTTCATCAAAGAGATATGAATTTGGTCTTGGGGCAAATAACAGTTCTAATAGACCATGTGTAATTCGGAATTTCTCGTTATCAATATAAAAAAAGTAGTTATCAAAGCTAACAACCATCTCACCCATAAAATATAATTTTCGGTCAGAATCATAGGAAATTCCATAAGGAATCGAGTTATCCAATTTTTCACTATGAAATGTATACAAATATTGTGCAAGCACTTGATTCTTTATCTTCTTTATTTTGCTGCTTGTATCACTCTCAAGCCTAGTTGAATTAAATATACTTGAATCATTCATGCTTAGATCTTTTTCAGCTGCTGATGGTGATGCAACTTCTATTGTTTCACTAATATCATCATGTTTTTCTCCTAGATCCATACTTTCTTCATCTTCTTCTTCTTCTTCTTCTTCTTCTTCTTCTTCTTGTTCCTCTTTTTTTGGTATAAAACTCTGATCGGATTGGTGAGAAGATTTAGTTTTCCCCATTTCAACTAGAGGTGTGATAATCAAAAGTTTAAAAAGTTTTTCTCTGTAATCATTAGATTGCTTTTCAAAATGTACAATGCTTCTATGTTTGTCTCTAATAACTTTCCTTAATTTCTTAATCTTATCGATTAGAGCAACGCTAGCGTTTTGTCTTCTACGAGACATCCTCATTCTTTCACTGCTACTCACTCTCTACTGAATGTCAATAAAGTTATCCAGACCCTGCCTATATTTTCCACTATTAGCTACACATTCAGTCATAATAGTAAGAAAACTATGCTTCTTAGAATTCCACACATTTGAACACAATTTACTGAAATCTCTGAAGCAAATATCTTCACCCACATAGTCTCTATGTATTAATTTGAGTGATAATTGATCAATTTTGAACATAACAATCATATTTGCATTATCTCTGGTGAAATGTTTTCGTGTTGCACCATAACTTTGAATTAAATATGTGGTATCAATATTACAATGTCTACCCATAGTAAAATAATCCCTTATTTGAGGTGTGTGACTAAGTTGTAAATCATCAAATATAACTAGAGAATATTGTGGTATATTGTTTGGATGTGGAATGCTATCAGGAATATCATTCACATGAAATTCAATACCTTTCATTTTTGAAAAGACTTTTCTTAAAAACAAGTACTTATCTTGATATTGACTTTTAGTATTTAAATATGTTTAAATCTCAATCCATTTTTGGAAAAAATCAAGTTGAACAATAAATTCGTTTTACCACATGCAGATTGGCCCATGATGAGAATTTTAGCATTATGTGGTATCAATGCCCCATTCTTACACCATACAGGCTTTTCCTCTTGTGCAATCAACTTATCGAAATTTACAATGACGAGTTTGTTCATGTTGAGAAAGTGAGATATACAAACAGAACGAACTGTTTCATGTGTCTGGTTCACTCGCTAATGAAGCGTTTTCTAGGTGACACACATACATGTACTCACCCATTCAACATCTAGACACGTACCACTTGCTACTACTTCACACTTCTCTATGACAAAATGAGAAATGAAAGAGCGAACATTCAATTCAAGTTGTTTTTATTTAAAAAACACACACACAATGTAAAGAATATTACAATGATTATCCACAACAGATGTGGATAGATAATTATACAGTGTACATTATTTACATCATATGATCTTACTCTAATTATTTACAACAAATGTGAATTGATAAAATTATACCATGTACATTATTTACAACATATGATCTTACTCTGATTATTTACAATCTTACTCTAATAAGGTCTCTCGATTTATGAATGATGGTTGTGGAAATCCAATCCATTTCACAAGCAACTTATCCTTATCTCGTCTCAATATTTTTTCTATCAAATAAACATCTCTTTCAGATTCATTCAAATGTGTTTTTTTTTTAATTTCTTCTTGATAAAACCTACCCTGTATTATCTCACCACTAAGATCTTCTAATGAGTAAGTGATAGGTCTCGTGGGATGTATGCTCACAATTCGGAAATATTCGGGTGACCAATTCATTAGATATTTTTTATCAAATATCTGTTTCTTACAAGAAATTCTCACAATATCACCTAGCTTATATTTTGGTTTCAACCCTTTTAATTTGAATCGTCTATTAAATGCAGAGTTTAGTGATTCTAAAATGTGTTTACAATGTTTTTTTAGTTACATCTTTAGGTCGCATTCCAATGGAACTGTGTACTGTATTGTTATAATCATCTACAATATTTTGTAAGTTATTAACCCAGTTTTTACTCCCACGTTCAGTTAAACATCAATATATTTTTGATTTTATTGTACGATTAAATCTCTCAGTGATACTAGCTTTCTTATCAGTAAAAACAGAATAATGCTTGATATTATACTTATCTAACAAATCTTTCACATGCTTATTAAAATACTCCTTCCCTCCATCTGTCTGGAAAAAATGCATATGTTTATTCTTACGAATAATGGGTTCGAGTGCATTATAAACACTTTGTGCAATCTTATTCTTTAAAGGTATACAATAAGTGTACTTAGTAAAACAATTAATAACAGCTAAAATATAATGATATCCTTTATTGAATTTAGATAAGCTACCCATCTCAATCAGATCTGATTGATATAAATCGTTCTCATTATTCAACTCATATCTACGTGTGGGGTAATTTACATGTGCAGCAGGGTGAAGCTTTTGCTCTAATATTACTCATTCTTCTTCTTCTTCTTCTTTGTGTGAAGACATGCATGAAACAGAATTCGATGTGTTGGTCACTTCCTTGTTACACACACACTGATCTGTGCAATCAGTTTGCTATTTTGTAGTGACCGAATGGTAATGTATTGATTTTATTCTCTGCAATAAAGTGCTTGTCATCGAACGGGCTTAAACAAACCTTTGCGCATTCAATTTGATGTATGTTATGATTGAAGGATCTCAACATATTACATTTTTCTATATGTTGGCATTGTTCAATCAAACATTTCTTATACAAATCAAAACTAAGTTTTCTATTTTTTACATATGTCTTCACACCTTTTGCTACACACTTATTTACAGTTTCCTCCTTCTCATTATTTACAAGATATGAATACAATTTCGCCCATAATCCCAGAAAAGATTTTAAAGGAATTGAAGCTGCCTCATCCTTAAATTCCCCTACAACTTTATTCCTCATTGGAGAAGCATTCGTGCAAAGCTGGGTAATTTGAAATGTCAAACAGTTCTAGATTTTCTCTTATCAATTGTTAGACGTCGGGTGTCTCCAACGATAAGAGGAAGCTATCTGTATCAGTCATACAAAGCTGGATGCGTTGCCATGGTATGATTTTTTGCAATTTACAGTAGAAAAAATCATACATGTGTAGTTTACTCAAATCCAGGATGCAGAAACCTGAATAGATTGGCCTATTCATTTTTAGTTCCAACTTTCACTAGAAAACTGCAATCACATCCGAACTTATTATCTGCCAGTGTTTACATAGGGGATTTGAAATGTACTTATCTAGATTCTTGGCGTCTGTGATAATTTGAACATTACAATGATGGCGACTATTCTGTAATGTCTTCCCATAAATTAGGTTGCTCATCTGTTTGAAGAATGAGACTTCAAATTTATTTTTCATGGCTTGCCTATTACAGGTATTGAACTCAATGTAGTTCTTCAACCAAGGTGATTGGGAAAAGCTAATGATGCAATGTACTTTTGTTAATTGCAATCCGGGTTGAAGGTACAGCTTCAAATTCATGTAATGAACAATTTACCTCTCTCGATCAAAAAGTGTGTTCATGAGTTTTTTAGTAAGAGTTTGACCGTTCTCATTGGTTTGGTACTCGGAGAACAATTTGCTAGGAGGAATTTGATGAAGTGGAGCGAGAGGGAAATTGGCATGCATATCATGTAACTCCTGGGGGTACTTGAGATCACATTCAATTACATAACCAGTTTCTGATTCACTCTCCAAATTTGTAAAGTCAAGAGCATGGATTCCTTCCTCTGAGAGGAACTTGAAATTTCCATAAGGTAAGAATTGATTCATAGAGTGGGCATACAAAGAATTACAATCTATATAAAGCAAATAGTTACTTGGTTTTGTGGGATCATATGTGTCAGGGATGTGTTTGTTATTGGCTTCGCAATAACGCTTGCCAATAAACGAAACACCACCGCGCATTCCTGATTTAAACATTAGATGTATATCGGGATCGCTAATCAATTGGAGTTCAACCCGGGTGAACTTTAACATACAATTCTAAGTGGAATGAGCAAGCAAAAGAAAATGAGTCACATCGAGGCCATATGACCTAAAAAGTGTTGACCTCATTTCTTCAAAAACTTCAACTAATAGCATGACGTCTAGGCATAGATAGAAATCATGATACTCGCTGAGAGATTTCAACTTGAATGTTGAGAACACTCTTTGTGCGTGCTCATATTCTTTGGGGGAGAGGGGTGTATCGTTAAGATTGTTATAAAAACATTCTATTGGATGGAAAGAAGTCTCAGCGAATTTTTCAGGGCAAGATATGTACGAATAGGGATATACTCATTTTTTTAACAAGAGTTGCCTATGTTTGAGATCGGGGTCATTAAATACTGAAAACAGATGTTTGAACTTCAATTCCATATCTGTACTATCTACCAAGTTGCACACTAATACTTCTAAGGATTTATTCATAAATTTATAGGAATCTAAAAACTTAATTTTTCCCACTGTCAATGTCAAAAATCTTTCTGATGTATTGGCGATACAGGAAATTTCTTTTTTACATTTTCTGAGAGCTTTTAGAATAAAATGGCTGTCAAATCCACTAAAATTATGGAAGTAATAGCTAATTGTATCGTCAGTTCGAGTATTTAAATTACATGACACATGAGCAGCACACAAAAACTTTCCATTTTCATGTGCATGATGGCGTACCTTTGTGTCTGTTTCGGTAAAAACTCCTTCGCAAAGGCCGCACTTATCAGCGTTTTGAAATTCGCGTTGCTGACGCTCACTTAAATGCTCCAATGGAATTTCACATTTTATATCCGCACTCAATAAATCGCCCAGTTTGATTATTCCCTTGAGAAATTTCTCCATGATCTTTTCATTGATATTACTCGATCTATAGAGTACTGGGCCATACGCAATATCTCCATTCACATCAATTACACTGAAACAATACCCGCATGGAATATGACACGCTGTTTTCTTGGTGTAACTTCTGGTGATAGGTACATCCTCACAATCAGATTCGTTACTGTGCATATTCACAACAAATGTTTCCAAATCCGCGTAGATTGTATACTTTTTCTTCAAAGTCGAACCAAGTTTTTTAAAATTTGATTGATTCACCTCATTTTGGGTACAAAGTTCTCTGAGACTGGAACTTTGAACAAAGCTCTAGATGTCTCATCAAATTTGCTTTCCCATCCCGGTTTACTGTTTTGTTTGATGTAAATCTGTGAAAACAGAAATTACAAACATCTACTTGTGCTTTAGCTTTCGAAAGGTGAGAAAGAAGACGTGACAATCTGTTTTTCCGGTTCGCGGTGTTAATTAAACAAAAATGTGTTTTTCCTGCATCACCTTTCAACATTAAAAGATTAATTTGGTATTCATGCGTACGGAATATGCTTGTTTGATAGGGGAAAAACTTTTTGTTGTCATACGTGATAACATGAATTGCGATGTCTGTATTAAGAATTTCAAATTTCTTTATGTAGTGATCGGTGGTTGGGAAATTAACTCCGCAAGTGTTCAGCCTGTGAGCAAATTTGCTCAAATATTTCACCGTTAAGTGTGTGTTATTTGTTGGTTTCTGGTGAAAATAGGCTAGAACACTCTAAAGAAAACACTTTTTATCAGAAAGATTTTTGACATTGATAACACATTTCTTATTCTTGATGAACTGGGGTGTTTGAATATAACTGCTTGTGTATATTGGATTATATCTAATCACATTTACATCAAGCGAGTTGTAAACAGAGGGGGTTGTTTCTTCTTTTCATTAATATTTGCTAAAATTATGCTATAAAATCTCTATTTGAATCCTTGAATGGTTGGGAGCTTTTAGTGGATTCGTTCATTCAAAAGCACAGATTATCATCATTTTCACATATTCTAGCAAACATAGTAGCTACGAGCCAGGAACTTTAATGAAAAATACTTTTTAAAATTCAACCTCAGGTTTATTGAACTCATTAACGAATCAATAGAAATCATGTCGAATTCTCCAACAGAGTTACTCAGTAACTGATTCAGAAAAAGAAGGTATATTAAATTAATTCAATCTATACATTTTGGGAACCTGCTAACTTGCTGCATTTGAATTTGGGCCTCGGTCAATCTATGTTGCTAAATTTTGAGCTACAATACGAAGACAACAAAAGTTTGGCACTCACCATTTTTACAATTTAAATTTCGACTCTTCAGAAACACACACATACAATTTAAGAAAACTCACTATGCTGGAACTCATACGCACAAATAATTTCCTGGTTCTACTCTCACTAACAATATTAAATTTTGGTTTCTGTTTAACTACATAAAAATTACTGATAACAGAAAACTTAACAAATTGTCCCTCTGAATGGGAAATGGGCCCAAACAGAGGACCAAGGCTCACACACTGTTACATGTTTTCCCAGTTATGTCTCAATTCGAACTGTGGCCTTTTCACTGAAAATTGTTCCCCTCCACGAGCATTGAGCATAACTTCCAGTGGGAAAGCCAAAGCTGCAAAAAGGTCAATGCTCGTATAATTTTCAAATACAGTGGCTTTTTCGACATGAAATTGAAACTGCACTTGGAAAATGCATGAAAATTGCTTTAATTTTGACAACTAGGCAACAAGTTAGCAAATTCCAACAAGACAGAGTCAATTCTCACACTAAAAACGCAGGGTTCAACAAACAGTAAAATCAAAGTTCATTTCAGTTCAAAAACCTGAAAAATAATATAAGATGCACACAAACAACTACAATAATACCCACTCAATATCACACTATTACATCACCCCCTCCCCTAAAAAAGACGATTTCACCAAAATTTCATTCACTCTTAATTTGCTTTCACACTAACACTTGACACTATTATCTGGTCGACATCAAGCCTGGAGCTGTGACTTGGAACAGCCCTTCGATATGGATGGGGGTGGTCGAAGAGATGCACCCGACGGTAGTACCCAGACATCTCAGCCCGTGGTAGGTGGTTGACATCAGTGCAAACTGCAATACAGCTGTAGGTCAGTTCTGGCAGTCAGAAGCCAGTCAGCTGTTCGCTGGCCTCAGCGACATCAGGAAGTCAGCATCCTCCCGGAACAGTGGACATCACATCAGCAGTAGCAATGATGTCATCGGGAGTGGGGCATACATGGAATGGCCCCATCACTCTTGCACACAGTAGTCTCTTGTAGACAGGCCGTGATATCCCAGAAGACAAATCACTGTTTCTTCCAACAGGAACTAACCTTTTCAACTGTTATCACTCAACATTTCATCAAAACTCACAACTTACTAACTTGAGAGTTGGGTGTGCCAAACCCAGAAAAATTTACTAACACTGTGGCTCAAAATAGAAATGACCGGGCCCTTTAAAATTAATTCAACTCAAAATATTCACTTTTCACATAAGACAACAATAAATTTGAACGCATAATATATTTCCTAAAACTTCAAATAATTTCCTAAGTCATTATCAACTGTCATTTCATTATCTCGTATCAATTAATTTCGAAATGAATTACAATTATTCTATCTCTCTAACTACGCTTTCAGAACAATAGCCTGCCAGCTAGCATTTTCAGATTAGCCTTCAATATTGTAGTCATAACGTCTAACTAATTATTGATTCAATTATCTATTACGTTTTCAACTATTTTCTGTTTGTCTCTACCACTGTTTATTCGATATTCCTTCTCATGTTCTTCTTCCCCTTCTCTCGTTTCATTCGAGTCTTGACAAAAAAATATTATAATCATGATTTACTGTTTTACTCTTATTTCCATTGTTCTCATCGCACAGTCCAAGGAGTATTTTCTTCTCTTTCTAACCGTTACTTTCTCTCTCATTCTTACTCACACTTGTTGATCTTTTATATCTCTAATACACAATATACAGATTCTCTCTCTCATCAAATCAACTATCTCTCTCACTCTTTATCAGGTCAGTTAACTATTCCCAGCCTTGGCTTAGTCAAATAATAGAACTAAACCATGAAATGAAATACTTGCACTACTTGATGGCCAATTTCCCTATCGCCCTCTTAAGAGCCAGCATAGTCAAAAATGCCTACAATCAAGAACTTCTAAACAGCTAAACTATGGATGCCCGATCCATGTTCATAACACCAGTTCACCTAACTGTTTTATCTCTTTCACTGAATTTCCCAAATTCAATCGCAACTTGGAATTCCCGATTCCAAAACCTCTCAGCCCCACTGAGATAGTCGTCAACTCTCAATAATACCGCCTGTATTATCCTCAGTACCTCATGCCCGCTGAGTAAAAAAAATCACATCTTAATCCATTTTACCTTATTTACCAATAATTTCTGCCCAGAATAAACCGAAATCTCAAATTACAACCTACTCGATCCAGCTGTAAAGTGAGTATTCAGTTCAAACGGGCGGAAATAATACTATTCATTCATCATTCTTCCATAATATGAAATCCAATCATCTCAATCTCTCACACATAACTTTTTTCTCAAAATACAACTGGATATAAAATCAACTTCATACCTCCTTGGACTCTCTCTCACAAAACATGATTTAAAAAAAATCCCACATAACATTTTCCTTGACAAACTACGGTAATCACATTTGAACATAAAATTACATTACAACGTTTTTCAGTTCAACAAAAATTCATTTCTCTCTATTAAAAAAATGCATTCTACATTTTCTATCAGTCTGGTGCAATGTTGCCAGCTTTTGCAGTCACAGGAAAGCTCATATTACAAATTTCTTTTCCATTGTTCCAGATATTGGAATAGAATTTCACACAGCAATATTCTCAAGCTCAACAACGGATTACTGATTTTTCATCTTCAACTACAAAATAATTTTAATCAATAAATTCTCTGATTTCAAAATTCATTCTATAAAACTAACACTTTTCATCTCAAAATATTTCACGTATTACACTACTTACAAGGTATTGTTATCACAATAAAATGTTATACTTCATGTTCCTGCTCGTGTTACTAAGAAATTATTCATTTTGAAACAGGCTGTTTTCTCAATACTTCTCATCAATCCACAAAACTGCTGATTAATCTGGCATTTGTATGTTTGTCGTTTTTGCAGACAAACTCCACACATATGACACCATTTTGTAACCGGAAGAGGTATTTTTAACCCTACACCACACCTGACATCATTTCTGTAACCGGTGACATATTTGTCTCTATTTAGTTTAATCTTCCAAAATATGAAATATATAAGAATACATGTGGTTTGATAGTCATTCTTGCAGACTATACCACCGCTGGCCACCAATGTAAAAGGAGGGGGTGTTTTTTTCTCTACTATAATATTTACCAAAATTATGCTATAAAATCTCTATTTGAATCCTTGAATGGTTGGGAGCTTTTAGTGGATTCGTTCATTCAAAAGCACAGATTATCATCATTTTCACATATTCTAGCAAACATAGTAGCTACGAGCCAGGAACTTTAATGAAAAATACTTTTTAAAATTCAACCTCAGGTTTATTGAACTCATTAACGAATCAATAGAAATCATGTCGAATTCTCCAACAGAGTTACTCAGTAACTGATTCAGAAAAAGAAGGTATATTAAATTAATTCAATCTATACATTTTGGGAACCTGCTAACTTGCTGCATTTGAATTTGGGCCTCGGTCAATCTATGTTGCTAAATTTTGAGCTACAATACGAAGACAACAAAAGTTTGGCACTCACCATTTTTACAATTTAAATTTCGACTCTTCAGAAACACACACATACGATTTAAGAAAACTCACTATGCTGGAACTCATATGCACAAATAATTTCCTGGTTCTACTCTCACTAACAATATTAAATTTTGGTTTCTGTTTAACTACATAAAAATTACTGATAACAGAAAACTTAACAAATTGTCCCTCTGAATGGGAAATGGGCCCAAACAGAGGACCAAGGCTCGCACACTGTTACATGTTTTCCCAGTTATGTCTCAATTCGAACTGTGGCCTTTTCACTGAAAATTGTTCCCCCTCCACGAGCATTGAGCATAACTTCCAGTGGGAAAGCCAAAGCTGCAAAAAGGTCAATGCTCGTATAATTTTCAAATACAGTGGCTTTTTCGACATGAAATTGAAACTGCACTTGGAAAATGCATGAAAATTGCTTTAATTTTGACAACTAGGCAACAAGTTAGCAAATTCCAACAAGACAGAGTCAATTCTCACACTAAAAATGCAGGGTTCAACAACAGTAAAATCAAAGTTCATTTCAGTTCAAAAACCTGAAAAATAATATAAGATACACACAAACAACTACAATATTACCCACTCAATATCACACTATTACAGAGTCAATCTTCTTCAACACCCACCCACTCCCAAATCGAACAAAGTTATTGAATGAACTTGAAATTTTCCTAACCGCTAACATAAAATGTTCATTCAATTCATCATAACTCTCCAAGACGTTCAAGCCTATGGCCGAGTAGCTATGTAGATTCACAATGGATGAAACAGCTTCAGATTCCTCTGATTCTAAAACTACCATCTTATACAATAATACATTTAATACTAAGAACCATTTCACATTTCCTTCGAAACGTGCAGCGTGTTCTCTTATTTTCTCAAAAACATGAGCTTTTGAGTTTTCAAGCACATTTTCAATGTCAGGTGCTACGTTTTTGAAGGAAATGCGATGGTGAATTGCGCGCAAACTCACGCCTCTAACCCTGCGTTCTCTGGTGTGCTCCATCTCTGGAGATGGAGCCTCTGCTACTAGCGGGGTGCTGAAAACAAACAAAGAATATATTACTATGGCATAGAATTAGATATAAAAACAAGTAAACATTAATCTAAAAATCAGTTGTGATTTGACAAGCTGCAAGTACACTGCAAAAATGTTATCTCAGGATCAGATTTTCATGTACGAACGATTGAGGTTATTAACATTTGATAATTGTTGGAAATTAGAATCAAGTCTGTTGTCACCTCAAAATATGGCTAAACAGGGTTTTAAATTTGTGCGAGCACCTGACGTTGTTCAATGTGTGTTTTGTTCAGTATATTTAGAAAATTGGTTGTCAACAGACGATCCTAGTAAGGAACATGAGCGATGCAGTCCAAATTGTGGATGGCACAAAGAAGATAATATTTCATGTGAAGAGGAGAATTTCGATAATAATATTCTATGACAATATGAAGAACGAGTTTTAACTTTCCATTGTCCAGAACCATTCAAGCTCTCAGTATTTATTAATAGAGCAGACTATTTTGCAATAAATGGATATTTTTTACATGAGAAATCATATCTGTAATGTGTATATTGCAAATATATTATTGAAAATCCTTATGAAAAAGTGATACATGTTCCGTTTTGTATATATAAAAAGATGAGCTATAATGGAAAAGAAAAGACGAATGTTTAAGAAGAAGAAGATGCTGTGGGAAAACAAGCTGGATATTGTACAATATGCACTCTGTTGTAGAAGTAATTCCTAATCGGAATCGAGATATTAGTGATTTGAACAAATTGTAATATAGGAAATGAAACTATTCAACTTTAGAGTTCAGTTAAAAATTTAATAAGATGTATATTTGAGTTCATGAATATGATGATTACATTGAAATTGATATGTTCATTTGAATTGAGCAACTTCTATGTTGTTTTATGAAATCAAGAAATATAATTATTTGAAGTGATTAGGTTGAATGCATGCTACTATCTAATAAATTTCTCACTTTACTGAGAAAAACTAATTTCCAATAGATGTCTTCACAATGTGATATTAAATGATTAGAGTTCAGTTAAGAATTGAATAAGATGTGTATATTTTGAATTCATGAATATTATAATGATCACTTTTTGAAATTGAACTGATCAAGCTTACTAGTTGAATTGATTAGACTTCAGTCAAAAATTGAATAAGATGAATATTTTGATTTCATGATCATTATTATGATGCTTACATTGCACTGATCATACATATTATTTAAATTATGCTATGAAATTATTTGTACTAATCATGCATGCATACTATTTTTTGCTATAAAATAATAGAGTATAATTGAAGTGATGTGTTAAGAAAATTACTGATTCAGTTGATAGTTATTTGTTGCAATGTACATTGAAAGAGCTTGCTTATTAATTTGATGTATGCATTTGATGCATCACTATTGGATTCTGCAATATGAAGCAAGAAATATTATTTATTCAAATCATTTCAATTAATAACTGATATTACTCACTTTGTGTAGAGAATGTCTTGTCAATCTGATGATATCAAGTTGAGATTATGACAATAATCTGTTGATCACAAGTAGTTGATAATCTGAAACAAATTATAATAAGTTACTAATCATAGATTTATTTTTATTTAACAGAAACAATGTGCATATGAAGCTGAGAACTCCTCCATCGCTCCGCTACTAGAGGAGGTGGCGCGGGATGATGACGATCATGATGATTTTGTTTCAATCATCAATAGACCGTCAGCTAAACCGTGGATGCCTCTCCGCGAGCTGGCAGAAGATGTCCTGCATAATATTATCTCTGCTCGTGAAGAAACAAACCACCATGGGAGAAGAATCATTTTAAAAATAAACATTGCATCTACAAAGAAAATCACTGAGGTATATCTACCTCAGAGATTTTCATCCACAATTTCACCGATAAAAGTTGTCAAATTTAATGCCAATTGTAAAAATTTAGCAATAGTGGTGAAGCATGTCACTGCTACATGGACTGACATTAAGATTGTTAAAATTTAACAATCTTATTGTCATACCATGTTGCGGTGAGATGCTTTACAAGTAGTAGTAGTATATAATGTAAATATTGTAGTGATTAATAATAAATTGTAATATTGTTTTTGTAAAAATTGTTTTTAATTCTCACCTGTTTGTTGTGTCAAAGAAGATGTAGAATAGTACACTGTTCACGCAAGAATAGATCCTCTTGTAACTGAGCACTCAATGAATGTAGAATAGTACACTGTTCACGCAAGAATAGTAATGCTCTTGTAACTATGCAGTCAATGAGTATACGGTCACAAGATAAGCTATTTTATAGTTGCTGCTGCGCGCACGCACATGCACCACATGTTGGTCTCAACCTTGTTGTGGCATTCTCTTCCATCTGTTAGCGCTATACACTCACTATAGATATTGCAATCTATTTTTATCAGTATGCTTACAACACTTAAAGGGAGAAGTTGTGCAATGAAGATAATCGTATGGAGAATAGTATTTGTTCTTCTCTTTATAATATGTTGTGTGAATATGCTATTACTTTTCCATATTGCTTTGAAAAAATATGATTCAATGCAAAATGATAGTAAGAGAATATTAGAATCTATACAAAATGTACAAAATAAGATTAGGGATTTGGAAACACCTCAATTGATGCAGGAATCTCTGCTAGTAAGAAATCATACATTATCTTATATCAAATCATGTGTCAATTCATCAGATGCTTCTCTTGATGTTAGTCTAAAGTTAAGTGATTGGAAGACACGACTGAGTTTTTAAAAATTGAAACTTTATTAACACTACAACTACAGAAAATACCGAATTAAAGAGTTTCGGGAGCCGAGTGCTCTCGTCAAGAGTTTGAGTAGAACTAACTGAAAATAATTAATTGAGACATAAAGAAGACAATGCATAGTCAGCTATATTCTATAACAATGGGGTTGTAATACTACTACTATAGATATTTAACTCCTCCACCCCTAGACTGAAGCTGTCCTCAGCGATCAGAATTTTGGGTTTGGAGGCAAGGCCCAAGAACAAATGTTGGGGCTTGCGAATTTGCTGCTACATTAACATTTCTACAATTATTTCGTAAAGAAGTTACATATTTAATAAAGTTATATAATTTAAATACAATAAATATACCAAGAATAACAATAAAACATATAATAAAAATCCAAATATGATAAGTATCGTCTTTTGCAATGCTAAGTTCTTCTATTGCTAGTAGTGGTTCAATCTTAATATTTGCTTCATGTATAATATCAAATGAAAAGTTTGTTTTTAATTTACGAAATGGAACTTCAGATGGGATTGATATATCACTTTCCCAATATTCATGTATTTTAGGATGTTCGAATAACTGTTCTGACTTATTAAGATACAATAATTGAGTTGATTTTGGATATAATGTAGTGTTCTTTTTGTCTGATAAAATAATAGCTTTGTCAATTTTGTACAGTAGATATTGATTGATAATTGGAATGAATTTTACAAAAGAAGCAGAATCATTAATTACTAATTGTTTACAGTGTTCTAATTTCTTATCTTCTAACACTTCACTTATACACTTATTTTTTATCACTGTCACATTTCTGCAGTAGTAGTTGTCACACAAAAATTCACATTTACCAGATAAAATTTCGTCATATCTCAGGATAAGGGAAGGATATTCATGAATGGTGGTAACTTCAGTATTACGATAAACAGGATAGGATAATAAGAAGAAGGTTTCATAAGTAGGTGATTTTAAAGGGAATTCAATGAAGTAGGATATATATTCTTTATATATTGAGCAGTGTACTTTTGCTAATTGCCATAATACTTCTGGTTCTTCAGAAATCAATTTTACATTAGATTCAGAAATAATATTATTTATTTCTTTATGGGATAATATACTAGAATGTAGAATATTCAATCTACAAAACTCCAAACTAGTATCTAAATCGCTTATTTTATGAAAGAGCAAACTTAATGAGCTAAATAAAAGGGAAAATTGCTGGTTCAGCTGTACAGTCATAGTTTCATTTGAGAGAGTTTTGAAATAGTTTATAATTTTCAAATTATTCCCATGAATCTTTTTCACATCAGCATTAAAATCGTCAATGAGCCTTTTGTTTACTGAAAATTGATTCTCAATATTATGCTGTAAGCGGTATTCATTTGACTGAACTTGGAATAATATTTTGTCGTATTTTTCTTTGTCGTTCGCATCCATGTTACCGGTTACCCATGAAATAGCTGAGCCAAGTCCATTGAAAAGTCCACGCTTATTTCTATTTTTGCTGATATTGATGTGATCTAGTTTTGTTTCTGTGTACTTTAAATGCATTGTTATGATGTCTAGACGGCCTTGATCAATATTGTGTTCACGCAAAGTGAATATTGTTCTTTTGATGGTATTTAATTCGATACGCAACATGTTTACATTAATATTATGCATGTATGTGAATGTTTCATTTATTACGAATGAGTCCTGAATTTTGATAGGAGTGATGCCTGATGTTTTACTTAGATCAGTCAATCTATACGGGTTTGCTGGTGTTAGGAACAGTATCAGCAGAAGAAACATTGTTACCTGAAACAGATAAATTAGTTGATTTCTTTTTCTTTCGAGCTCGCTTCACTCGATTTGGGTGAAGTTTGAAGGGTCGTTTCTGAATCGCTCTTGGATTAGTAGCTAATTGAGTTTCCTTATTGTATTTCACTTTGAAAAATTTGGGTTTGTCCTTTTTATTAAACGTTGTCTTTATGAAGGGTTCGTTAGGCATTTCAAAATCTTTTTCTCTAGTTTGATTTAGGGGCGATTTCTGAGATCGGGTCTGGCTAATCCCGGCGCAACGTTAGTCTAGCGCAACTTTGCTCTCGGCTAAAAAATTGGTTTGCTGAGATCGAGTTTAGCTGCCGATTATCTTTTGGTCGAGAGCAACTTTGATCTGCGGTTTAGCCAGACTGACGCTCAAGTTTAGCCAGACCGAGGCTCAACTGGAGGAATCCGCAGGGAATTATTGTGGCAATGTTGGCAGCAGCCGTCTCGAATGCTTCTCGACTACCACACTGTCCGCATTCACTCGCTTCGTCACTCTGCCACCCTCAGTTATTCATTCCAATATCCTGATTCATTTTGTTTTGTAATTAGTGTAGTATATTAATAGGCTAGTGTATTAGTGTTTGTGTAGATAGTGTATTAATAGGCTAGTGTTTAGTGTTAGTGTGGGTAGTTATAGGCAGTAGAAATGGCAGAGTCGAAAAAAAGAATAAACTTCACCAAAGTCGAACTGACATTGATCAAGTCTCTAGTTGTGAGCCGACCCATAATCGAGAAAAAATTACATGATCAAAAAACTGAGAACTTGAGAAAAATAGCGTGGGAAGAGATTCTAATAGAGTTCAATGCTGCGGGACTAAATTGTATAAGGAACGTTGAACAGTTGAAAGGAACATGGAAAAGAATCAAGAATGACTACAAATCCCAAAAATCGGAGGAAAGGAGGAGTAGATTCCGCACTGGAGGGGGGCCCCCATCACCACCGAAAGTTGAGGATCCCAAAATGGAAGAGTTGTTCAAAGACCAAGTACCAATTGAAAATATTCCGGACGACGATGACGACTTCAATGACTATAATAGCGGTAAGTTAACAAGTCCAGACTGATTAGTCTATTATAATAATTATTGATAATTATAATAATTGATAATTATAATAATTAATTATATTCCTTGTGTTTCACTCCTGATTAACATCATCTACATGTTGCCAGGAAGGGAAAGATCAATATATTGGATTTCTCATATAGTAAAGTACGTAATATAAAGCTTAAAGGGTACGAGGTCAGCAAGCCCAAAGCCTGACACGCCGATAGCGGGCACCTCCACAGCACCTGATTCCCGTGCAACCACTCCGGGATCTGCAACTGGATCCGCTCAACCACGCACCAAACGTGTCTCATCCAATGCAGACAAGTTCCACAAGAAGAAAATGGAGTACCTTGAAGAGGAACATAAACTTAGATTGACTGTCATCAATGAAGAACATAGGGCTAAAATGGAAGCCATTGAGAAGGAGAAAAAATATTGGACTTTGATGGAGGCCAATGCCCAGAAACAAATATCTTTTCAAAGGGAAAACTCTCACAGCTCCATTGAGCAAAAAACGTTTGAGTTACTAAGTGGAAGCATTGAACATAATTGAATGCCTGGTTATCAAGGGCAAAAACTTTTGTTTGATAAATTTATTGGTAATTATTTCACTCAAGATTACTTTCATATTCTTTTCTCCATTTGTCATTATCATTATCACTTATTTATCATTTTATAATATCCAATAAAATAGATTCATACTTCAACAGCCCAACCAACTTATTAAAAACATATCACTCATGAAGTTATGACAATATTGTAATGAACTTTGTGTATTGAGGCAAAAGACTAATGCAATTTTGTCATAGCCATTTCTCACTAGCAACGAAGACTACCTAGTGAAGACTACTGTTGAGAGTTGAGTGTAGACTATTTCGACATCGCTGCAAACGCAACTGCCTCCTTGGCAACAACCGACCAACCAACTATTATAGAAAACATAATTCTATCGTAGCCTAGATTCGTAACCATAGGCCAGTTCAACTGTGTAGATTTTACATCAGCCGATCTCACGTTTATTATAAATTGTTATATTATACTAGCTTGCCTGGCGAACTTTGTACTGCCAAAAAGTCCTTATTAATACCAGTAAACAATTTATCTGTTTATTACAGCTGGTAACTTTAGATGCTGAATCATATTATCACAATTCATGATCTTGAATCATTATCATCTTCCCGTCCACCAATATAATAATATATTATCTAGTAATAATTTCGTCGGCTGATGAAACGCAATTGTGGTTATTATATAGGTATTTAAATATCATACTATTATGCATATTTATATATAAATCTAAATATAAAGATGATTCGGACCCAAAAGTTATCATTGGTTATAAAACTATCAAATGGAAATTCCGTACATAACTTTCAACATAGGGAATTAGGAATAGTTGTGTCACTATTAGTAGTGACAGTTGTGACATAGTGACAACTGTGGTCATGTCACAGTTGTGAGATAGTTGTGTCACTACAGCTCGATACAGAGGTAAATCTGAACTACAGATATTTGCTACTCAGAGATAAAACTGCACCTGAAGTTACTGCTATTAACTCAAATAATAATATTATATAATAATAATATATTTTCCTTTGTAATAAATAATGTGCATTATTAATTTTCTGGTCGCTTGGAGATATTTTAATTTCCGTTTTTTGATGTAAGTATGTATTGAAAATCAATGAAAAATTTTTTTTCAAATATGACTTTATGGGTAATGAAATTGTTCAGAATTCAAAGACGAACCCCAATTTGACATTGGTTTTTGATAAAATCAAAACAATAGCAAGTTAATAGCTTAATCCCGAACTTAAACCTGCCTCCTAGCAGGTCTAAGTTGGAGTCTAAAATCATCGTTTTTGCTCCTGAGATTATCACATTTTAGCCTGCTCCCGATCTCAGCAAACCGATTTTTGATCTGCAGCGCAAAAACCGGTTTTTAGCCGAGCACAAGAGATAAACCCGATCTCAGCAATCGCCCCTTAAGTGATCAGTTCTATGTTGTTTTTCTTGTCCTACTTTATCTTTTACTAGTTTGTGAATAGTTTTCAGTTTTTCTAGATAGGCGTTTGTTCTTTCTTCAGCAATAAGGGCTTCCGTTATTTCATCAACATATGGATTTTCCGATACACCAAAAGTCATTTCCATAGGAGTTAGTTTCAAAGTTGAATTTATTGTGTTATTGAATGCGATAATTGCAAGTTTCATATTATCTTCGGGTTTGTTGTCTTTATTTTCCATTTGTATAGCATTAAGGAGTTCAATGAGTGTCGAGTGTGCTCGTTCTAATAAACCCTGGGAATCTGGATGTCCCGGTGTTATATAATAAGGTTCTATCTCATATAAACGCAAAAAATCTCGAAGTCCAGCATTGTCGAATTCACGACCATTATCCATTTGGATTGTCTTAGGGCATGGAAATAGAGAAAAGTAATCATTCAAACAAGACTGTATTTCAAGTTGGTTCAAACTTGTTAGTGGATATGCCATGAGTTTTTTCGAAAAGCAATCTATTATCGTGAGGAATTTTATTCTACTGTATTGAAACGTGTCAATCTGTAATTTTTCGAAAGGTTTGTCAGGAGTTGGGGTAATTTTGTATTCAACTTGAACAGGTCTTCTATCATATTTCACTTTAGCACATACTGAACATTTATTTATGTATTCTGTAATGTCTTTAAGCATGGTAGGCCAATAGTATTCTCTTCGAATATGATTATAGCTTTCATTAATTCCACGGTGATACGTTTTTCCTACATGATAATTGGTTACAACTTCTTTTTGTTCCTCTGAATCAGTTATATCCAAATTCAGTTTCTTATATCTCCTAAGTTTCACAGAATTAAAATTAGCAATGATAACATTCTTAAAATTTTCAAAAATCATTTTATATTCTTTTTCCAATACACCTGACCTGGAGCAAAGTATCCCATACAGTGTGTTGGGTTTCAAGTATTGTATACACACATCATTTATTTCTTCAGGAGTGGATGAACTATGAAAATATAGAGTCAATCTGTTTTTTGTAAAAACTTTTCTGATAACAGGATCTTTGTTGCCACGTTCTAAAATGATTTGATGTTGTTCAACATTGATTATTTTGTCATCTTCTGCAATAACTACTTGTTCGTTCGAGCTCTCCTGTGAATGTATTGTAACTAGACTACAATTATCAATTTCTTGTTCATTAGCATCATTATCATCATTATAATTATTTAAAATATTGTCTCGATCGGAATTGTTAGTTTGTTCAGCAGATTTGCCTACATGTTGAAGAAAATCGTCAAGTGTGACGGTGTCTACTGAGGGAATGTCTGTGTTGGTGTTAAATCTAAGCAGTTCGTCCATGTCAAATTCGTTGGGGTCATCGAGATCATTGTTATTCTTGAGATCCTGAAAGTCATGATTGAAACCACGAAAACCACTTTCGAAACCTTGGAAAGGTTCGTCTTCATCATTTTCCATCATGTTAACGTCAAGTGGGCGTATTCTTGAAAGAGCATCGGCTACTTGGTTTGATTTACCTTCCACATACTGGATTGAAAAATCAAATTCTTCTAGAAAGAGTTTCATACGAATTAATTTTGAATTCGGTTCTTTAATGCTGTGTAGCCATTGAAGAGGTTTGTGATCGGTTTCGATTATGAATTTTCTACCATAGAGGTATGGTCGAAAATGTTTGCATGACCAGACTATAGCTAATAATTCTTTCTCAATCGTAGAAAGATTTTCTTCATGACGATTAAGTGTATGAGAAGCATATGCAATGGGTAAGGTTTTACCATTGAATTTTTGTGATAACACTGAACCTATAGCATAATTGCTAGCATCACAAGTCAGAATAAATGTTTTTGTGAAGTCAGGTAGCTGTAAAATTGGATCGTTTTGTAATAGAAGTTTTAATGTTTCAAATGACTTTTGATAGTCTGGATTGTTTGGATTGATTTTAACATCTTTTTTCAAGGCGTGTGTGAGAGGTTTTGCAATCTTAGCATAATCTTTTATCATTTTTCGATAATAGCCTGTCAATCCTAGAAATTGTTTTATTTCTTTTTCAGTTTTTGGGATTGGAAAGTTCTTAATAGCTTCTAGCTTTGAAGGATTGGGTTGAATTCCGCGTTCAGATATGATATGTCCTAAGTACAGTAATTCTCGTTTAAAAAACTCCATTTTGTCCAGTTGGATTTTTAGATTATGATCTCTAAGTTGTTTGAAAACTGACTTTAGATGTTTCAAGTGTTCCTCGAAATTATCGGAAAACACAATTATGTCGTCCATGTAGACTAACACATTGGGCATTCTGGAAAACAAAATGTTCATTGCACGTTGGAAAGTAGCTGGAGCGTTCTTTAATCCAAACGGCATTCTCAATAATTCATAATGTCCGTTCTCAGTCGAAAAGGCAGTTTTTGGAATTGATTCCTTTTCCATTTGAATTTGATGGAATCCAGAAGCGAGATCTATCGCTGAAAAATAGGTAGCCCTTCCAATTTTTCCAAATAAGTCCTCAATATTTGGTAGAGGATATTTGTCTTCAATCGTTTTATCATTAATCTTCCTGTAATCTAAAACGACACGTATTTTACGTTTACCGGAGGCGTCTGGTTTTTTGGGCACTACCCGAATTGGACTGTTATACGGGGAGTTGGAATGTTGAATTATTTTATTCTGAAGAAGTTTGTCAATTTCTAATTCAACGTCCTTCCTAAACACTTGAGGGTATCTATAATTTTTAGAATATACAGGGATTTCGTCAGTAGTGTTGATTTTAAATTTCAACAGATTAGTACTACTTGTCAATTCATCATGTTCACGTTTGATGATTTCAGGAAAATTCCGTATTAGATTTATGATATGTTTCCGCTCTTCGACATTCATATGGTTCGTCCGAAGAAGTTTAGGAATTTCTGTTATAATATCCGATTTGTTTGATACATCTGAGTTATCAATTTCATCATTGTCAAAAATAGTTTCTAATTCTTCTATCTCCATTGGCTCGGGGCTTATGGTCATGAGCTCATTGGAATACACTACGCACTTACATCTATTTTCTTCTATACTAACAATACTTTCTTCAACGTAATAACTTTCATGAGAAACAGCTTTAAGTAGTCCTGTCTTGAGATTAGGAATCGACCTAACTGGTACAGTAACAACATTAAATCCTGGTTTCAATTGAATTTGTTCATTAGAGTTAATCACTGATAACAACGGTTTCGAAATAGTACGATAATCTAACGTGTTGTTTGTATAATTTACATTGGCTTTGAGTTCTTTCAAAGTTTCGTGACCTAATAGGATATCATATCTTGTCAAAAAGTCATACACATACATTTTGATTTGTGAACTTCCTGGAAACACAGTATTTGAGTTCATCTAGATGTATTCATTTCCACCACTTTCACCGGCTGGTGTTTTTACTACGAACTTTTCTTTATATCTGGTCACATTGGGTGGTATGATAGAGGGGTTCACATAGTTCTTTGATGACCCAGTGTCAACCATCCATTTATAGTTAGTGGGGTTGACAAAATATGGAAGCGACTTATTTATGATATTCAATTCAAATTTTTTGGGGGTGTTTCCGCTGAGTGTGTTGGGCCTACCCCTAAAAAATGAGCCTGCATGTTGTTGAATGCTTCAGTAAGTGAAGTTAGCTGGTTTTGCATGCTTTGGATTTCGTTTCCGAAAGGATGAGATGAGTTGTCTGTCAAGTCATCGTGCATGTTTTGGATTCCGTTTCCAAAAAGATTAGATGAGTTATCTGTCAAGTCATCTTGCAAATGATACACTTCAAACGGAGATTTTGAGTTCAGTTTGAAACGATTAGAAGGATTAGTTTGAACTGTGCGCATGCTGACAGTGTTTTGTGAATCCCACTTACTACTATGTGGTTGTCTGAATTGAGGATTGTTTTGCACAGGCCTCGGTTGCTGAGGGAATTGAGCAAATTGATTTTGAGGGAAATTTTGTTGAAAGTTTCTGTTCTGGGGGAATGTTTGCTGTGATGCATTATTCTGTTGGAAGAAATTCGGTACTCGATGTTGTGAGAAGTTGTTAGAAAAAGCTCTGTTGCTTGCTTGATAAGCATGAGTGAATGTGTTTGATCGCATTGGCGTTCGATTAAAAGCTCTTGAATCAATTTTATTGATAGTACTGATAGTTGATTTGAAGTTCAAGCTCCTTAGAACAATACTACAGTCATTAATAATCTTATGTCTAGCATCATCAAGATCGTGAATTTGGAGGATTTGCAAATGAGAGCCCAAAGTTGGATGTACTCAGTGAATCAATGTACGAGTAAGAGTTGCGTTCAACTGCTGCATTAGATTTGTCAAAAGTTCACCTTGGATACCATCTAGTTTATATTTAGTCAACACAGTTGTGCGTTTTTCATCGAGGCGATTAATGAATTCGATCGGGTGTTCATTTGAATAGGATTTCATGAAAGTAATTTCCGCAATTAGGTCTGGAACGGACCTGTTGTCAGCGAAGTTTGTTTTTAGAGCGGCTATCAGCTCTGTTACAGTTGTACAATCAGTTAAACAACTAATTCTGCTGGTCCAGAAAGACGGCTTACGGCTGCCCTGAAAAGGAGCCAGTGATTTTCTGATTTTTCGACAATGTTTTCACTGCAATAGGACACTAATAATTCATTACAAGTACTAATAAAATGTGGTAGCTTATAGCAAGTACCATCATAGTGGGGTATGAATTTAAGAATGTCATGAGGAATTTGTTTCGAGATATTGGGCATTGTAGGGTGTGGTTGAGGAAGAGATATAACGAAATTACTCACAGTCGATTGAGGTTGGTGGGCAATGTTCTGGTTGTCATCAGCGTTGGCGTCGGTGTCGTCTTCTCCTTCGGATGATATAAGGACAGCAGGAATCCTCCTGAAGGTGGCGAGATCTTGGTCCCTCTGTAGAGTCCTCTCGTCTCCTGCAGTGGCCAGCGTGGGGTTGAACTAACTGCTAGGCTGGATACGGTTACAGCGTGATGGTGATAACAGCTTGATGGTGGTTTTCCATTGAGAAGTACTTGAAGTCGTTTTTGTTTTTGTAGTTTGATTTGATTTACACTTATTAACACTGGTGAAAGTTAAGTTCTTGTTGAAGAAATTTTTGAAAGTTTGAGTTTACTCTGATAACACTTGACTTTGTTTTCTCGTTGGAGAATGATTTTGTAGTTGAGTGGTAGATTTTGAAATTTTGAAGTCGAGTCACTTTCACTATGAGTTTCTCGTTGAAGAAAAATATATGGGTTGGTTCATGGATGAAGAGGTGAAACTCAAAGTTTTTTCGTTGCACAAGATAAAAGGTCTTGTATTCGAGTTTAATGAACGTGGATGGATACAACGATAATACTTTCCGCGACGTAAGTTCGGGCGCCAGTTAAGTGATTGGAAGACACGACTGAGTTTTTAAAAATTGAAACCTTATTAACACTACAACTACAGAAAATACCGAATTAAAGAGTTTCGGGAGCCGAGTGCTCTCGTCAAGAGTTTGAGTAGAACTAACTGAAAATAATTAATTGAGACATAAAGAAGACAATGCATAGTCAGCTATATTCTATAACAATGGGGTTGTAATACTACTACTATAGATATTTAACTTAAGACATTAGTATAGATTTATGATTGATAAACATTCAATTCTTTGCAATTTCTATAAAACTTACAACATACTTAACAAGTGTGTTAATAAGACACTTGATGATAGAAAATTGTATTCCCTATTGATTAAAACATACCAACTTTGTAGTAATATATAAAGCACTTAGTGAGACAATTTCTTTGTCTCTCAATTGAGGTTAAGTGTTTGATTAATTAACCTCAGTCGATGTTCACCTATTGAGTTGAAAGGTAATGAAAAATAGTATGTAGAAGAAAGTTATCTTCTTGGAAACGAGGGAGAGGAATCTTGAGTTCGGCTAGCAAAATTGTCAAAGGTATAGCGGGTACTGCGGGGGACATTACATCAACTATTATAAATAAATTGATAAATGCATCCCCCATTGAATCCCACTTCCCCGGCTATCAGTGGTGCTGCCCTGGCACCAAGGTTAATGAAAGGTTAAAGAGAGGTGATCAAGGTATAAATTCATTAGATAGAGCCTTTAAGGTACATGATATAGCATACACTCAAAATAGTGATAATAAGTTATGAGCTATTGCAGACAGAGCTCTTGCAAATGCTGCATGGGAGATATTCAAAAATCCAAAAACATCTCTTAGTGAAAAAGCACTTAGTTATCTTGTAACAAATGTGATGAAAGCTAAAGCAGTGTTTGGCAGTGGTTTGAGAAACAAGAAGAAGAAGAAGAGCACAAGTGTTAGGAAAACTCATAGCACGTCGGTAAGGAAAAAAGCTATTGCTCAGTTGAAACAGCATATTGCAGGTAGAGGTTACTATTTGAAACCATACCCCCCAATCTCGACTGGTGGTCGTATTTTGATTGGATAAAAATAAAGAATGGGAAATTGGATTGATTAATTTCTGTACTTACAATAGCATTGCAAATGTTATAAAAGGTAAAAATTCTAGCTTCAAATATGGTGATAAATTAATTGATCTTGATACGGGTGCATATGAAGTTGATGACATTATATTAGCTTTAAAGACTAAATTGAATAGTGATGAAAAGAAACTTAATATAAGAGCTAACACGAATACTATGAAGCTTGAAATTTGTTCTGATTAGCCTATTGACTTTACATCATCTACTTCAATAGGAAAAATGCTTGGTTTTGATAATGTTATATTACAACTGAATAAATGGTATTATTCTCAGCATTTAGTTAGCATAACAAATATTGACTCTATTGTAGTTGAGTGCAATATAGCATGTGGGAGTTACTCTAATGGCAAACAGAAACATATTATATACGAGTTTTCACCTAGAGTACCTAGTGGGTATTTGATAAATTAAACGCCTAATCCAATAATCTATATGCCTTTAAACACACATAGAATTCAAAGCATTAATGTAAAGGTAACCAATCAAGAAGGATCGTTTATTGATTTCCGGGGAGATATAATTACAATTAGACTTCACATTTGTGAAAAACAAAGAACTTGAAATGGGATTCCTCGTTTTCAAACCTCACACTAGCATTTGCTCACAGAAGCTCATTAGAGACTCAAACGTGATAGAGTCAACACCTAAAAAGCTATGTGCTATATCACCGAAAAGCACGAGAATATTGGAAAAGTTGGGATTTATAGTAGATTGGCATCATGTACGGCGCAGCAATTAGTGAAATTGTTGATGTTGAATCTCAACTCGAGTTCTATAATGATATTACTAAATTTCAGTTCCATACTCATACAGTATATTCGGGTCAAGAAATTAAACCCTCAGATGAAGCTCGCATCCATGTGGCTTCTATGGATCAGTACAGTCTTCCATGCAAATCATTTATATTTATTGAGGGGGAGGTGAAGTGTACAAAACCAGCTGCAAAGGCCGGGGATGATCTGATAGAAGCTAAGTATATATTATCCAGTAACCTCATTGGAAATCTCTTTGATGAAATTCGATATGAATTGGCTGGACAACAAATTTCTAAATCAAGACTAATTGGATTAACATCAACAATTAAAGCTATACTAGTGAAAAATATGTTTGATAAAAACACAACATATCACTTGGCTGGGTTTGACAGAGCAGGATATACACTAAAAGATAATAAGTTTACATTCTGTGTACCTCTTAAATTAGTTTTACCATTTTTTGAAGACTTTTAAAGAATAATTTTAAACTTGAAACAAGAACTTGTATTATTAAGATCACCAACAGATCTCAATTGCATCTAGTCTACAGAAGCAACAAACGTTAATATAAAAATAACGAAGCTTCAATGGAGAATTCCCTATATTACTTTAGAAGATCATGTGAGGTTGAAATTTTTGAGATTGCTCAATGCTGATATACCGCTGAAGCTGAGCTTTTGTCATTGGGAGATTTCAGAATTACCAAATTTACAAAATAGCACTGTTCATTCTTGGGCAGTAAAAACTGCATCCCATCTCGACACACCAAAGTATGTTGTTTTAGCATTTCAGACAGATCGTAAGAATAAAATTAATAAATCAATCTCAGAATTTGATAGTTGTAATCTTCAGAATGCAAAGGTCTGCTTGAACTCCTACTATTTTCCTTATGAAAACCTCCTTGGTAAACAACAATTGATGTACCATATGTTTTTGGATTTTGTGTCGGCGTACTATAACCATAGTATCAATAGTGAGCTTGGAACAGAGATTGATTTTGACACATTTTGTACTAAAACACCCCTGATTGTAATTGACTGTTCACATCAATCTTCTCATTTGAAATCCTCCACAGATATTAGAATAGATATGGAATTTAAGGAAGCTGTGCCCCCAAATACTTCTGCTTATTGCATTTTAATCAGTGATCGTATCATGGAGTACACTCCTCTTACTTCCATGGTGAAGGAAGTTCAGTAATTTCTCGATAGAGCACAAACTATATAAGTATTGCATTTTTCAAATTTTACTCATTTGAGGTTTTAGCTTTGATCAGTTAACATCTACAATGTCTTCTAATTCTGAGAAGAAAACACGCTCTATCGGGATACAGTGTGATCTTGATGAGGAGGAAGACAGCATCTACTATGACTCAAGAAGTAGTACACCTATAATGTCTTCTAATTCTGAGAAGAAAACATGATCTATAGGGATACAGTGTGATCTTGATACCGAGCAAGACTTCTTCTACTATCACTCAAGATGTAGTACACCTAAACCACAGGAGGAGGAGGAGGAGGAGAAAGGAGGACAAAGGAGGAGGAGAACAGAGGACAAAGGAGGACGATGGAGGAGGAGGAGAAAACAGAGCTCGTCATCGAACAGAAGGAAGAAACTCTCTCCTGTAAAAAATTCGCAACAGTCAACATGCATTGGTTCAAGGGAAATTCTAATCAAATTATCATGAAAGAAATCGGAATCATAGATCAGGTAAATCAGGTAGATCAGGTAGCTTTGTTGTGTTGAATTTCAAGTCACCATTTGCAAAGTCAGAATTGAATGCTAAATTGCGTAAGCAAGCAACATGGGCAGAGAACAATTATCACAAAATATGCTGGGAAGATGGTTATTTTATTTATACAGGCGAATTATTTATATCTTATCTTGAAGGATATGATAAAATCTACACAAAAGGTACAGAGAAAGTGAAGTTTCTTAGAAGGTTACACAAAAACATATCTTGTTTACCGGATGAAATTGAGAAACCAAATTTCAACTATTTTACAAGTTCATGGTGTTATAATGCCTTTGAAATTCATCATTGCAATCCGAGTGGGCGATGTGCCCTCTTCGCCGCTCTTCATTATAATTCATTGATAATGAAAAATATGGACTCGTCTCCAAATTTCATGTGTGAAAACAATAGAATGCTTAGCATGAAAAAATGTCAATTCTATTCAAATACAGAAAAGAAAAACTTAGCAAGATATGGCTTTTTCTATAACAGACAAGAAATTCAATGTGTTTATTGTATGCAAGCATTGAGATATCATACTGCTCGCGTATGTTGCATTGGTGGGAAGGGACATGAGCCATTTAATTTCTCTATATTAGTACCAACATATGTATAGTTTCTTCATTCGCTCATCATGGACCAGTGCAAGTTGATGCAAGCTGATAGTTAATTGGAAATGAGGTTAGAACAGTGTATTGATTGGTATGATGCTTGTGAAATTGCAATTAAACATTCAACTCATGAAAATCATCATTTGGTGAAACAACTAAAAGACATTTTCTTAAACACAGTGAATTTTAACGATATAAATGATTATCTATGCTATTACAGACCCCATAAACTGTCTGTGAGTAAACTAATAAAAATTGAAGAGGAAGTGATGAACAATTGTAGTGAATTGTGTAAATAAATTTCTAGTGTATACTCGATTGTTTTCATTTCCATTGTACCTGCAATGTCTAGGTTTAATCGTTCAGTAATGCTTTGTTAGTTGAGCTGTAAAGATCTCACATGCGTTGAAGCTCAATTCTATTGATAGAAGTGTGTAGTATAGTGTGCAGATACAAGTTCATTCAAATAGTTTCTTATCACATTTTACCTGTACATACACTCAACTGAAAAATATGGTTGATTGTTATAGCTTTTCAAAGTTCAAGAAACTATCTCATCTCTTGATGTCAATTTCATTCAATGAATTTGATCTAATTGCAAAGAATATTAAATTTTCAACAGGTGATGAGTTGAGCGATCTTGCATTAACAAAAACAGAAAATCTCCACTTTCCAATTTTATCTGAAATTTTTGAATTACTCGATATACTAGAAACCGGACATTTGCATTATGGTTGTTCGAATAATGATGAATCATTAGCTATTGTTAATAATTCTAATGATCTCTGGAAATGCTTATATGACATTGCCGATAAAAAATTTAAAAGATCATAGATCACTCTCTAGAAAGTTTGAAGATATATGTCTAATTCAAAACTAATGTGTGTATTTGGATATACTAGTTCATTCTATGCATTAGTTATGATTGAGGAAACATCAAAAATATAATGTTTGTTGTGTGTTGTCAAGTACATGTTTCAGTTAAATCTGAGAGTAAGATATTCATTTTACTTGAATCTGGCAGAAGTTTCCCCTTGAAAGGGGAAAATTCGTAAAAAAGTCATCTTAAATCCATACTTCTCATCTACTAATATTAGCACTTGTAATGTGAAAATACGTAGATCAACTAAGGAAAGCAACACAATCAAAAGAAATAAATCGAAAATAAATATGCAAGCAATCAACAATACCCAAATTCTTCAGTATAATGGAATAAAAATTATGAATATTCCTAGTGTAGAGAGCAAGAGCTTAATCAGCATAATTAAAATAATTTCGAAGAGTATTGATTTCCTCTCAATGAAAACACAATTAATTGATGCTACCGAATGCCATCTTGGAACTCAAAGGTTATTTCTCCTATTATATTGAAATTCAACAACGAATCGGACAAGAGAGGATTCCTATCATCGGCGCAGAACTCCTCTGAGATTCTGAAGACTGGGCTGCTGGGTATGGAACCTAATAAACCAATTTTTGTTCAAGAATTGATGTCACCCTACTTTTATTTGCTATTCAAATGTGCAAAGGATCTTCAATCAATAGGTGTGCTCAAGTATGTGTGATTCAGGAATAACGAGCTGTTGATTAAGAAATAAAACCATTCAAATCAGATATGTTGAGGACATAGGTTCTTTGGTTGGGGATAATCCTCAGTACTCGAGAGACGATTTCAAATGTTGTAGGATTGTGTAATGTGTTTATTTTTTATGTGTAATTTATGTTTGTTTTATTTAGTGAAGGCTTGAGGGCAAGCCAATTTGCCAGAATGGCCAAGTGTAGGATATGAGATTTTAGCGATGGTAATTCCATTTTGGCATATGATATAATATCATTCAAGTTAAGTTTAACTTACATCCACGAATGATCAAACAGTTTTTCAAATGTCCATTTTATTTTCTATCTAATATAATTTTTGCGGCTGAGGATGGCTGTAATAATATCATATTTATATATTTATCTATCTTGAGTGGACTGTATGGTGTGAGAAACAGAATTTGATAAAAGAACTAAGACTTGTCTAGTTCTTGCACCACAGACCCAACAAAGTACCAAATTGAAATTACAACTGTTATACAAATTTTAATTAACTCTGGAAGCTAGAATGTTTGAAAAGAATTGTAATTGTAAACCTGAAAAATGTAATAGTTCTAAGTTGATACCTGTGATAATGATTTTTCTAAATAAAGACAAAGTTGTACAGAAACAATGACTGATTTTATTTTGCCTTTTGTCATAGGCTGGAAATAGTTCACAAACAACCAAGTTTTACTAATGATGGAGATATAAAAAGGGCTAATACAATAATACAAATACTTGCAGAAAATTCAAAGGTCAATGGATATTACAAAACATTTGTGAAAATCTGAATATAAGAATGTGAGAATACAATAAATAGTAGAGCGTTGGATCTTCAATCCTGATGCTGAATGCGGCAGACAGAGTGTCCTGATGCAGAGAGGTAGTATTGTGGCCTATAAGTCACTGTGACTTGTAACCGAACCAATCAGACAAAGTGCCAAGAGAGAAAAAATTGGACTTACATTTAAATACTCACAAAAACAATTTTTTAGTGTTCATAATAATTTATGATAGCAGAAAACATTTGAATTTTGAAGATAGAGTTTGTGGAAAATTAGTTCTGCATTTTTAAAGTTGAACACAAGGTGACATAGCCCTAATAGGTTAGCTTTTGGAACGATGAAGATATTTTGAAGAGAAAAAATCCCACAGAGAAACTTATTTGCACAGAATGACAAGAAGAACTTGGAAAACACTTTGAAATATTAATTTTAGGTGAAAGGATAAAATTGCTACATATTTGAAGAAATGAAAGGAGAAGCCTTGAACAGGCTACTTGGCTTGGGAAAACAAGAAGCTGGATGTGTGTTGATCATAGCCAACCGATGCTAGATTGAAAATAAAAATGACACAGAACCAATGCAAAATGGCTAAAATAATTGCTGAATATGACGAAAACTGCAATATAAATTACTAGAACAATGAAATGAATAAAATACATCAGAAAATCACATCTAAAATATACAAAATTAAAAGTAGACAAAGTGTGTGAATGACAAGCTTGCACTAACAAACAACTAGTGTCAGAGCAACAACTTACAAACTAAAGGAGCTTGATGCCAGAATACAAAGACCAAAGTCTGTATGACTGAGTTTTTACACTATCATTTTTATCTTTGTCTTTTTCTAGAGTATCAATACCCATTTATTTATTATTTTTCTTTTTATCCTATGTCATGCATTTCTTGTTTGTCTGTGTACTACCAGAATGTCAGGGGACTTCATACAAAGACCTTTACTCTTTATGAATCTCTTTTAATTGCTAATTATGATTTGATAGTATTGACTGAGACCTGGCTGCATAGCAGCATACTCAGTTGTGAAATGTTTGATGATCACTACACTGTCTATTGGAGTGATAGGGGAGGGGGTCGTCAGAGTGGAGGTGGAGTGCTAATCGCAATGAGAAACTCATTGCAGTCTGAGCTTTGTAGTGAGCTTTGCGAGAATAATGGAAATTGCTTTGATTCAGTAGGAATTAAACTGAAATTGAACTCAACGTTTTATCATATATCAGCGGTTTATTTGCCACCATCTACAACATCAAATATTCTTCTTACTTACTGTGACTATATTGAATCTCTTCATGGATTACTTAGTAGTAATTTAATGATAATTGGAGATTTTAATTTGCCTGAAATTATCTCTAATACTTATAATCTGTTTTCTGGATCAACTAAAGCAAAAATCCTTAATCGCTTTATGTCATTTTATGATTTAATATCTTATAATTCTGTGCAAAATGAGCTCGATAGAACTGTGGATATTGTGTTGAGTAATTTCCCAGTTAAAGTTATGAAAAGCGATGATCCACTTCTCCCTGAAGATGGTCACCATCCTGCATTGTGTGTGGAAGCTTCATACTCAGTGATGACGTCAGAGCTCTACTCTAACCGATCACCCAAGTTTAGCTCTGACTTTTGCAAGGGGGACTTTCTTGGCCTCTATTGTGGTCACCATGACTGCAGCTGGGACTCCGTTTCGAGTTGTGATGATGTTGACTCTGCAGTTAACAGGTTTTATGAAGTACTTGACCATAATTTTGAAAGAATTATTCCAAGGAGGAAAATGAAATTTCCAAATAATAAGTATCCTCCTCGGTTTACATCTGATATTATATCTGATTTAAAAATTAAAAATAAATGCTCGAGAAAAAGAAGAACTTCACGTTATCACGATGATCTATTTGAAACATTACGAGCATCTCTAAAAAATAGAATTGCATTGTCTTATCAGGCGTACCTCAATAGAATTCAGAATAGCTTGCAATATGACGTAAAAAACTTCTGGAATATGTTAATTCGAAAAGGAAAACTTATTTTGTAGAGTCGATCATGATACTGGACGGTGAGTCCTAATGTGGGGCTGATATTGTAAATGGGTTTTCTAGGTATTTTCAATCTGTTTATGAGGCTGACATGCATGATGCACGGATGCAGTTTCCGGAGATGTCTGGGTGCTCATTTCTAGGTGGGGGCATTGACATGGTTTCTTGTGATTATATCCTATCTGCCATCAATGGGCTGAGGTCGGGCTGCTCTGAGGGTCCTGATGCAATCCCCACTTATATTGTAAAAGGTTGTGCTGCAGTGCTGCTGAAGCCATTAGAATACATTTTCAATTTAGCTCTAGGGTCGGGTAAATTTCCATCGAAATGGAAAATTGTGAGGGTTACTCCTGTTTTTAAAAGTGGAAATAGAAATAATATAAAAAATTACAGACCTTTATCAATCTTAAATTGCTTTTTGAAGGTTTTTAAAAAAATTTTTCATTCCATAATTTATGAACAAAGTAAGAGGATTATATCATCAGAACAGCATGAATATTTGCCTGGTCGCTCCACTGTATCCAATCTCATGATCTTCAGTAATGAAATGTCACACTTCAGTAATGAAATGTCACAGACTTTGGATCATGGGGGACGTACTGATGTTATCTACACAGACTTATCAAAGGCATTTGATACCATAAATCACAGACTTCTGATTAGAAAACTCGAAGTTCTGGGATTCAGTAAAAATTTAGTTCATCTTATTCAGAGTTATCTTGAGGCGAGGATTCAATATGTAAATGAATGAATTCATCATTTCAATTCAAAATATTTTCAGTGCCCATCAGGCGTACCTCAAGGCTCTAATCTGGGGCCACTCCTCTTTATTTTATTCATTAATGACCTTCCATCTGTTATCAACAGCTCTTCCTGTCTCATGTATGCAGATGACATAAAGTTGTTCAAAGAAATTAAGGATCTAAATGATTATTACAATTTGCAGAGAGATATTGATAATATGTCCAGATGGTGTGATTCAAATGGGTTAAAAATTAATGTAGGTAAATGCAAATTCATGAGTCTCACCCCGCAATCCGCTCCTCATAATAATATATATTTTATTGGTATCCCATTGGAAAGGGTGGAATATTGTTCAAGGACCTGGGGGGTGGTATTTAGCTCTGACCTTTCTTTCATCTTGCATGTTGAGTACACAGTTAATAGAGCCAATCAGCAGATGGGATTCTTCTTGAGGACTTGCTTGCCCTTCAGTGATGTAGAGCCTTTGATACTTCTATATGAGTCAATTGTGAGAAGCCTGTTAGAATATGCATATTATAATGAACAGATTTACCTACTGGAACGTTTACAGAACAAATTTTTTAGATGCATTTATTACAGAAAACATAATATCTTTTGTCCCTTTGATTATCCTTCCAATTCACTTAGAAATGAGTTCTATATTGCTTCTTTGAAAGTAAGGCGCGATGTCAAATCACTTATTTTCCTTTATAATTTGCTGAATAATAAAATTGATTCATCCTATTTGCTATCAAAAATTAATATATATATATATATATATATATATATATATATATATATATATAATATATATATATATATATATATATATATATGTCAATACCATTGCTCGCTGTTCTGGTTTTTCATTTCATATAGCGAGCTCTAGAACCGTAAGTCATTATAACTCTCCTCTAAATAGAGTTCAGAGAATCTTTAATCATTGTTCAGAGCACTTAGACTCTTCTGGTTCTCCCCCTCCAAATTCCGTAAGATCTCATATAATTTGGTTGGGTAGCATGTGATCTGTCTTTTTGTGATTGGTGTTCCAATTTTATAAAATTTCTATTGTTATTGATTTGATTGATCATTTCCTTCCATTCTTGGTTTTACACAGACATCCTTTCTCTCTTCATTCTTTCTCTTTTTATTATTGTTCTTATTATTCTTATAATCAATTATAATTGTTTACGATTACTTCAATGATTATTTGTATTCTTTCATATTGTTTGTATGTTTCTTCATTTTTTATCTTCTTGTATTTCAAATTGTATAATGTGTTGAAAATATTGTATTGTGTGATGGAGGCAAAATGGGTCCATCCTGTTGTCTCCATTAATAAAATTATTATTATTATTATCATATGAAAGTAGTCATGTGATTAATGATTAATTCAAAAATTAATGTTGTTAATAAAATAAATAATCAAGTTAGTTTTTAGAAGAAAAGCTCAATGAATAGATTAAGAAAATGTAAAATGTGAATGTTTAAAATTAATAAAAGTTTTATTGATTTGTATCAGGATATTGATATAGGTAATCAGAGTATAAGTATAACATCCAATTGCATTGCTACCACAAAATGTTAAATAAACCTAAAAGTGATTCAGAGATAAATGCAATGGCCTCATTATACTTTTACGATTGCTAAGTTCAATTGGATTTTGAAAAATATATATAGGTACCGTGAATGATTTTTAATTGTTATTGTTCGAGATTGGATCAAGAAATCAACAAAACTAAAAATGATCCTACTTATAATTATAAGACTTTTACTTCTACAGAGTTACTTGATAGTTTTATAATTATTACATTGAATCACTAGTACACTTCTATTTTTTGCCATTTCGGGTAATCAAGTGTCAAAATGAATTATTAGTATTAGAAAGTAAACCTTGATTACCCTAGTAAACATACATTACCTTAGTAAACCTTAGTTTATTTCCTTATAGCTCATATTGACACTTTATAATGGCATGATTAGCCAAAAGCGTCTTAGCATCAAAGGAAGTAGAAGGGTACCACTGGTGATTTTTTTTGGGAACAGTAGGATACTTTATTACTGGGTTTCTCTGTGTTAGGCGATCCTCTCACTTTATAAGACTTATATACAGAATACATGGGAGTCAAATATAAATAACTTAGCCAACGAGAGTAAGTAATACCGCACTCTAAAAATATGAAGACTAATTTTGTAGAATCTTCGTCATCTTTCTGGGAATATTGACAAACCAAAACTCTTGACTGTTCTTTTTTGTAGAGGAATGCTACTAATAATAGACAATAGTGGAATCTCTTCTGATGTCTCCCTAGCTCTGACATCCCGCTATTCAAGGGTTGGTTAGGCTCTATATATATATATATATATATATATATATATATATATATATATATATATATATAGGGAGTGCAATCAATATCAATATACCTGTATCGGACTATCCTTCAGTGGGGCAACCTCTCCCACAAGTGGTGAACTTCGAGCAAAGAACTTCGGAAAGGAAGTACATTGTATTTTATTAATACTTTGAATACTTCATTTCACTGGTATTTCCAATTAAGATGTCAATTATTTCTATCACATTTTTGACTGTCAAATAATTGATCTCTAATTCCTTTTTTGTTTGAAGGAGATCGTATGACCCAGCAACTCACATTCTATAAAATAAAATGAGTCAATATGGCTCTTTTTCTTATGGGAAACTGAAATTTTATTTCATAAATCTAGGAATAATCCATTGGTTGAAAGATTTGAATGTATTTTATACATCTATGTTTTATTCATTTATTCATTATAACTGTTACATTTTTTTATACAAGCCTTCTTTAAGCAGATGGAAACATTATTCTAGAAATCCCCATGTATAAGCACTGCATGGTTTCTTCTTCACCAAATCCAAGTCCGGCGCTCTCTTAAAGAATAATATCCTACATATATACAAATTAAAATGAGGTTATTCGGCTGTGCTATCTTAATTCCGCAACATTCGAAGTATTGCTCAATGTAGAATCCCTCAAAATCAGAAAACTGTTCACATATTAGGCCGTGTCTTGTGTCATATTAGGCCTCCCCTCAATTTGTTTTGTCGGTAAATAAAGGAACTCAGATTGTAATCATGAAATTTATGCAAGAGAAATAAGTTGTTTTCTCCAACCCAGTGTTCAGTCAGACAGATAATGTTAGGTTCTCGTTGCATACCAGTTATGAACATATTTATCTCATCTAACTTGTTGCTCTGAATGATTCCCTGTATATTCCAATGCATCAAATACAGATGATCGGCTTGATTACTTTGCTAACTATGTAAAGAACTATTATCAAAAACTGTATTTAGATGTTTGTTATTCCTAAAAAATTTATACCAACAGAACTAGGAAACAAAGTTTCAGAAACACAATTTATGAAATTCCCCTGCAGAGTCCTGAGATTAGTGAGTGATAATAATGATATGTTGTGATGATTTAGGTGAACTGTGTCTCTTTGTATCCGGTCACCACGATAGCTCTCATTTCTTGTGTAGTAGTTCGGATACTTTCTATTATGCTGATGCAGTTCCAAATCCTGGAATCCCATGAAGTCACTACCAGGTGAGGATTGCGGAGAGCGCTCTCTGGAGTCCACACTCGGGTAGCAAGGCACTTGAGGAGCAGTCGAAATAGGTGTTGCAGGATACGATACAATGTGCTGAATGAAAGGAGATTTAGGTCCTTTTGACTTTGTGATAGGCCTACCAGCCTTTGAAGATGAAGCACCAACAGCAGTAGTCATGGTTTGCTCAGAAAAAGTAACCATCTGTCTGGTAAGTAGTCTTTTTCCTCATCTATTGTACTGAAGACCATGCGTTGTATAATGTTTTCTCTGGAGAAAGTTGTTGATATCCATATAGTGCAGGTGTAGATCATCAGCAGAGTCTCGTATCTTTCTTGATAGAAAGGTATTTGCGAAGAGGATGTTTTCATTGAGTTAGGGTTTATCATACCGGTACGGTATGCTACACACTATGATGTGAAGTCCCAACAGTGAACTCATCCCTTGATCAAGAGTCAACTGATAAGGCTCATCCTCATTGAGATCATTAGTTCCAGCCAGTAAGACGACTTTGTCATCTTCAGTAAAATCTCTAATAAGATCCACTCCATCATGAACAACATGTTTTAGCTTTGCACCAGATTTGCTGTAAGCAAAAGTGTCATAGTCATCATTCAAATACTGCAGGTATGTACTCAACTGTCTCCCATGACTGTCAGCCAAAATCGCCGATCTCCTTTTCTGTTTCATAGAAGTAGACTCATCAGTACGTTCAGAAACAGTTTCAGGTACTTGTTGTGATACAGCAGGCCTGTGAACTTCCGCCTTGAAAGTTAATTTGTGGGATGAAGGTAGTATCTTTGAAGGTGATAAGCACTCGTTTTCAGAAAGCAAAGAAAACCTATTACTTCTTTAAATTTCACTCATCTCAACAGCAATTGTTTGAGCTCTAGCGGTAAATCTACCACCAGCTCAGCGTGATGAAAACATCGTTAGTACAGCTTATTTTGTCCGAAAATGATTTATGTTCTTGAAGAAAATCATTTTTTTCTTCTTGTATAATTTTTATTATCATCTTTGCTCTTCAGTTCATTATTCAGACGAATATTAGTCGCTCTGAGCACCAGCTTTCCTCTTCTGCTTTTTCTTCATTTAGTATAGAATCTTCCAAATTTAACTTACGTCTATTTTTTTCATCCTCCAACAGCTTGGTTAGTACATCAATCTCCCCTAATAACTCCATTTTTTTTGCAGTCAGATCGCTGTTGAGTGGAATTGTTTTGTCTAATTTATTTAGCATTGTAACAATGTCTGGAATAAGGTCAGATATAGCATCACTTGTAAATTTTTCGGCAATTAACTTATTGAGTGTTTCTCTCAAGTTGACAGCTAAGTCAATAACGTCGTCATTGAATATTATTTATATTATTAAGCTCCGATTCAGCTTCGTGGTTGAAGCACACACGTCTGCAACGTGTCGTTATGGACTTACTCATTTCAAGATTTGAAAAGTAGCGCCAATCAGGTAAATCCAAGCGTCAGCACACAGCATAGAAAATAAACGGATAGTGTTTACACTGCTCAGAAGGTCATTCGATCTGTCTGTAGAACTGTCAAAACCAGCTGACTCGGTTTCCCGCTCAAAGTTTTAAGATTTGAAGGTTCTAGCAACACCGGCAGTTTGCAATGCAAAGCGAACGTCTACATTAGTCACAACTCAGTCAATAGTATCAGGCTATCAAATCCGAAGTGAGAAAAAACCGACAATGAGATAACCAATCCACTACCCTTAGTCAATCGTAGGTTGACTCATCATCACAAAAGCAGATAAAGGCAACTCAACTGTTATTATCAAGAAGGATGATTACATTGACAAACTTACAGCATTTATAGGAGAAAACAACGGGATATAATTGGTTGACAGTATTTTGCATAAAGTAATCTCTATATCTATAAAAGGCTAAGCCCCAACAGACTGAAATCACACCACAGCCCAAACTACTGAGTCCAAAAATTTGAAATTTTTCACAATTGTTTATGGTAGCCTGAAAGCATCCACTAAGAAAGGATTTTCAGAAATTTGCCTCCCTGAGGGAGCTGGGGCCCCCCCAAAATTTTGTACTTTTTAACCGCTTATTGCACAGCAAAGTCATGAGGAACTTTTTCGTTCAGCTACGAAAAAAATTAGATCTATGTAGAAAATTTTCGATCAGGAGCACAGGGGGGTTCAGGAAAGGGGATTTTTCGAAAAATTTTATGTAAAATCACACTACAGCTCAAACCAATTGTCCTACAGACTTAAAAATTTGCACAAATATTCTTCAAACATTCTAGACGCGCACTAAGAACGGATTTTGAGATATTTTGTCTCTAAGGGTTTCAAAGGATGAAAAAGGATCCTATTTAGTAAGGTTATGAACATGGTGAGGTGAATGCCATATGGAACTGAGATAATTGACACATGATATTCTAACATATGTTGTAATAATTGAAAAGCTTAAAATAATTTTATCAATCAGCTGATCAAATTTAATTTTCTTTGGATCGAAAGCGCAAGCTTGCCACGTGTTATTCCATTGTTACATTCCGATTAGAACAGAGCACAAAGATTTTCTTTGGTTTGGAGTTTTTTGATAATTCTTTTTTCAAATTCAATTTTATTGCAAACAAAAATCACATTGAATAATAGACAACAATATTACAAAAACGAGATGTGAAACATAAACCAACATTTATTTGTAGCACGGCCAGAAAAAGACAAACTTATTGAGTACAGTACTAGCCGTGAGTTCATTCAATATACTGTAACTTATATTTTTGTGTTAATATTTTGTGAACAAAAAGTACGAGTTGATGAGAGATGTGAGTAATTTTTTATATTTGATCTAAATGGTTATTTATATTGTAGTAGTCTGGGTCATTTCAATCAAAGTTTATTATTTTGCAGCTAATAAATTTCATACGTATTGATTGTCCATAATGTATTCAGTGTCTATAATGTAAGTGATTGAACTACTCAAAATTAATGGCTTACTGGTCCTTCATAGAATTTATAGTATTCCTTGTGATTGAGCCTGTCTTTTTTCAGTGTTGACTATTAATAATAAAGCTTTATTTACAACTATCTTACCTGGCGAACTTCATAATGCCAAAAAGTAAATGTACCTCATGTCACACTTTACTTTATTTGGTGAATCATAAAATGTATCTGACAATCAATATTTTCATTTACATCTGAATACGGACTTCCTATGTGCTTAGTCATGCAGCATTCATTATTCCCAAAACATATTCTTCTCAATCAATTGGTAATATCTAACAGTAAAGTGTTGAATTAAAAAAAATAGATGGGATAAATCAGTGTTTCAAAGATGAATTCAATGTTTTCATAGTTTTTGATTGTCAATAGATGACCCAGGAAATATGCAATGTACAATGAAACACACAGAATTACATATTCTTTCCATTTTCCATTTTAGGATGAATATAAGCTAAGCTAAATTTAAAAAAAAAATGTAAATTATTCTGTCATTAATGAATGCAATATGAACAACTCTCTTCCATGAGGTGAATCATTTTTTTCCAACATTTTCCGGTTACTCATTGATAGGGGAGTGATAATTATTTGTATAGGTCTTCTAATGAACCATTATCTACAGCTGGTATGAATCAACTACACTTCAACTCCAAACTACCGTTGTAATACCAGTAGCCTATACAATTTATCATAGGGTGACATGTTTATTACAACTGGTAACTTTAGATGCTAAATCATAGGCCTATTATCCCAATATGATCTTGAATCATGATCATCTTTCCATTCTTCGGTAGCCGCCAGGCCGACAATTTCGGAAACATAGGTCTGTAAAATGGTTTATAAATAATCATTATCAGCCACCCTATTAAAATTTCTGGTCAGAAACCATCCCCAATATTCACACAACATATTCCCAAAGTTTCATGCCGTTATGTCAAGTATTTTTCAAGTCATAGGGAACAAACACACAAACAGACATTCATTTTTATATATATATATATATATATCATTATTATATATATATATATAGATAGATATATAGAAGATAGAAGATTTCATTCGGCTCAAACAAAAGCCTCTCTAAATGAAGGTTGAAGACTTTCAGTTCTGTTGTTTTGACATTTTGTTTTCAAATCACTTTCAAAAAGTTCATGTAGTACCTACTATTGTGTTTGAGACACTTCTGGCGCTATCATAGTTTCACAACTATTCTGTTCCACACTCCTATCTCTTGCAGTTGTTAACCATATCTATAATAAAATAAAGAGTTGACTTATACACACGTACGGGATAGGAGAATTATGTTTGACGCATTATCACGTCTGAACTGTAGGACTTGAAATTAACTTGAAATTTTGTATATAGGCTAGATTCTTAATTAACCAAGGATGGTTATAGGCCTATTTTCAATTCTTCAAGATTCCATTACGTCAAGTTTTCAGATTATCAAGTTTGAAAATACATCCTTGCGAAGCATGGGTTCCTGCTAGTGTTGAATAAGTCCATAAGAGCAGTCTTCCCCACAACCAAGAGCATCATAGAAGATGGGACTTGGATAACCCTACCTTACATAGGCAAAATTTCTGAAAAAGTAGGACAAACCTTGAAAAGGAAAGGTTTCAAGGTTGCATACTCTTCAAAACCACTGTTGAACAACCTCCTTAACAGCTCAAAAGATAGAATAAATTCAGAAGACTAGAGTGGAGTTCACAAGTTGAATTGTCAAGACTGCAATGCTTTTTATGTGGGACAAATGGGACGTAAGTTCAAGGAAAGAATCAAAGAACATACAAACTCTCTCAAAAAGGGAAAAACAGATTCCAACTTTGCCAACCACCTAATAGAAAATAATCGCAACCTTACAGACAGATTCCAAATACAATATTTACATTTCTCAAACAAAGGCAGGCTACTCAACTCACTAGAAGCCATGGAAATACAAAAACTTGAAAAGGATCCATCAACAGTTAGCTTGAATGATCAAACAAATTTTGATGCTTGCCCCATAACTAAATTCTTCTTTTAATCCATCATTCCATACCAGTACTATAGAAAGTAGCTCCAGACAAAATTATTAGACATATTCAGGCAAATGAATTCAAATATTGAATTTTGACCAGTTAGGCATAGGTTATGTTTGTTGTCAGTTTATTTTTATTTTTTAAATGATAATTTTCTAAGATGTAAATAGAAAATGGTTTATATAGGCTATAGGTTATGTTTGTTGTTGGTTTATTTTTATTTTTTAATTATAATTTTCAAGATGTAAATAGAAAATGGTTTATATAAGCTATACATATGAACAGTCAGGTTTAGTTTATTTTATTTATAATTCATATTTATTGGAGGCTATGTTTGATTTACAGATTGATCACACAATTTTCTTACAGCTTTAGGTACATTGTATTCATGAACAGTTAGGTATAGGTTATGTTTGTAAATAGTTTACTATTAATTTTTTGATTAGGGTAAATTCTTCTTATAATCCAACACTCCATACCAATACTATGAAAATAGCTCCAGACAAAATTATTAGACATACTTAGGCAAATAAAAGTGGTTCCTCTAGGCTATACAGTTAGGTCCATCTATGCATTTAATAATTTTTTTTTTTGCTATATTTAGTTCTCAATTAATCACTTCCTTATTATTTCTAATATACTGTATTATTTTCTCATAATTATGTATATTGAATTTTGAACAGTTAGGCATAGGTTATGTTTGTTGTTAGTTCATTTTATTCTGATTTTTAAAATAATAATTTTCAAGGTGTAAATAGAAAATGGTTCATATAGGCTATACATATGAACAGTCAGGTTTAGTCTATTTTTATTTATACTTCAATTCCATTGGAGGCTATGTTTGATTAACAGATTGATCACACAATTTTCTTATAGCTCCAGGCTATGTACAGTACAGTGAATTCTTGAACAGTTAGGTATAAGTTATGTTTGTTTTTGTGGTTTATTATTAATTTTTGATGTTCAATTAACACTGTTTTGTTTAGATTCATAATAATTATATTTCACCAAAATTATTGTGGTTGGCTATAGATAAATAATAATAATAATATCGAGTGACCTGGCTGGCTCAGGTCTGGTGACAGAGTTTTCAGGTCGCTATAGATAATAGCTCTAAATAAAAGAGTCATATTTAGGTAATAAGGATTTTGGTCACATAGCCTACATATCAAATCAGCTAGGTTAAGTTTTTGTATTTAATATTAACTATATTCCATATTCTTAATCTGATTCCATAATTTATGTTAGAACATATACTATAGTAGTCTATTTAGCTTATAATTCATTTTGGTTTTAATATTTGAATCACATTTTGTGTTGTCACACCTGAACTGAGTTCCCTTCCCCTATAAAATTTCCAGTTTCCTCAGTCTACCACTGATGATGATGCCAAGTGCATCGAAACTAGTTTGGACTCAAATAAAAACTTTGTGGAATTGACAACATCTTTTTATTTCACCTTAATATGGAGAAATTCCACAACATCTCTGTGCAAAGTGTTAATCGTAGGTTAGTTTGTAAGAATCCAAACACAAGTCTAAAATAAGTTGATTTAGTATACTATTTCAATTTGTCGAAAACACTCTTCAAACCGATCTCAGACACACCAGTCCAAAGAAACAGACCCAACAGTATCAGGAAATCTGAATTTTAAAATGAGCCACTCGCCTTTGAAAGTATTTTTGTAGTTTTCGAATCTAAAATCCGGCAAGTCCAAGGTTATGTCCACGAGACGAGAATAATTTGTACGATCGGCATATACTCACAAAGTTCTCTTGTGATACAAACTTTAACTTACACTATCTTTTCGTATTTCACGTCACTTAATTCCCATAATATTGACTAATATAACTTTAGAAACAAAAAAAAATATTGTCCCAGACTTGCACAGAGTTCTGTTCTGGGTGAATCACTGCACACTTTACACCCCGTTGCCAGATTTCCCTTCAATGAGAGAACCGTCCATGTACCAGACAAGGCTACCTCCCTTGAAATAGGGCCCTTTCTCAGGCTTCCACTCCTTTCTGGAGCAGAATTTAACAGAAAAAGGTGTAGTGAAAACCATATCCGTATTCATAACATCTGAAGTCATTTCCAGCACAGGACTGTGAGGAACTGCTTTGGTGATTGTGCAGTGGCCTCTTCCAGACAGGCCTTCCTTCATTGGCCTGCGACTTTCAGTCGATGGGGTGATTTTCATGCTTCTGCCATGAGAAAAATACCCAATGGCAGTAAGCAAAGAGAAACTTGAAGAGTTGCTGACAGGATGCTGCTGAAAGCTTCAGTGACTAGAAGTGTTTGCATCCTTTGTAGACTTGTGAGTTTGACTGTGGCTGTAAATGTCCACCAGACTAGTAATCTAAATGTAACCTGAGGGCCTTATCACTGCCTTGTACAGCCACAGCGCTATGTGACACTTTATCCCCCAAATGGAGCCTACAAATCTCCTGGACGTCATAAGCACCCATTTTGCTTTGTGCAGTGTATTATTTTAATGATTGTTCCCAGTCAGCTTAGAGTCAATGGTCAGCCCTGGGTATTTGACTGTAATTGATACTTTAAGCTGTGTTGATTCATGTTTCAACCTGGAGAGAGACTTCAGGTTCTCTTTCCTTGTAAATAGAACAACTACAGTCTTTTAGGGAGTCATGCTTAGTTCCTCTCCAAGACATCAGTTGTTAACAATTTTTTTCTCATGTGATTCTAAGATGAGTTTTTCCAACTTCTTGATGGGAAAAGCTTACTACAAACTAATGATTCCGTGAAGATTAGTGAATATTGGGTAGTCACAAAGTAGTCGTTGATGTATACGGAGTTGATATATGGTGTTATTTTTATTTACTCTGTTGAACATTTTTTTAAAATTATTCATTGAAAATTATTCAATGTCATATTTTTACTTACAGCAGGCACTATTTGTAGCATAAGACCTTTTATCTAAAACAGTGTGTGATGATGTCGTTTTCTACTGTTTTTTCATCATATTATAACATCGGTGCTGTCATTTACTTACTTGTGTATATTATTCTCCTTTGTTTTAGATGCTCGTTATTCTTTTTACCTGCGCCATTTTTGGAATCAACCTCAAAGGCATTCTACAATTGAAACAGAAGTTCGATCCTAAATGGTTTCTGCCAGAGGGAAGCGAACTTCTCAAATTCTACACGGTCAGAAACGAGATGTATCCGTACATGGGCCAGGATGCGAGAATTTATTTCGGGAAACTCAACTACTCGGCTGATCTCGGCAATGTTTGTAGATTCGCCCACGACTTGAGTTCTCAGCAAGATATCATTCTGAAAGTTGAAAGTTTCTGTGACGATTTTTATTACTATGCCAATAAGTATTACCATAAAGGTGAGTGAATGAACAACTAATACTTCAATAGTAGCTAGAACAAATATATTTAAATTTAAATTTCAAGATACCTCAATAGTAGCTAAAACCAGGAATTTGATTTTATAATATTTACGATTCACTAATTTCAATGACAAATGAAATGAATTTACTAAATGATCACAGTATCACAGCATGACTCCTGATCCCATGAGCTACCACAGAATTTGTAAGTTTAGATCTTCATCGAATAGGATTAAACTAATAAAATCAAAATAAAATATTTTTCATTTTGACATAAGCAATACAATTTGAAGTAATAATTCATTATTACTATCTGCAATGGATAAAACTGAAGATAAGTTGGAATAATGCCACACCTCATGTTGTCTGATTGTTGCTTGTTTTGTGTTGTCTTTATTGGGTTGATAAAAATACTTTATCAGAGTATACCAAAGAAATCGTAAATTCTCTTCAACATTGAAATTTTAATCAATGAATATTCAAGTTAGGATGAAATCGCTGTATCAACTATGAATATTCTCAGATGGCTTTCTCATCTTAACAGTTTTCGTTCTTCAACTCCGCTTTTATTGCGGATTACTGACTGTTCATCTGTTACAGATTTACCAAATAAAGTATTATCCGACGACGATTTCAGTTCCTTAATAAGCAAATATTTGTACAGCCCACGAGGCTCCAAGTATTTATGGAATTTCCGATTTGAAGAGGAGCTAAAATGTGGCGAACCAGCCACACAAATAACAGTAAGAAATTTATTGTCTATGTTACTATTTTAAATTGTGCTATGTTGTTCATAATGACAAATGTAATAATCAAGTATCTTTGTCTGATTGCTGGTCAAGGAGACTCCATTTGCTCTCTCTTCTTCTTCTATAGCCTTTCCCAACTATTTACCTTGTAGGCAAAAATATAATGGCAGCCATTCGATTGTCTTTTTCTGCGGTTCTAATGTCATTTATTAAAATAGAATAAATTGTAAACCCCAATTACACAGAAAAATCAATAATTTTCCTTACATTTTCATTCGAAAACACCTAATCCAGAAAGTAAACTTTAAAGAAAGAGTTATTTTTTGCATACCAGGGAATAAAATTCATTGAATAACTCTTTATTTTCTGTGTAGACTTGTGGTTGTATGACCTGAACTCCTCCCACATAATTCTACAAATTTTGTAAGAAAACGACGCTGACAACTTGTAGTTTTTCCAGCTGAAATTTGATTGGTTGTCTTGTGAGGTTTTATTTGTCGGGTAGCTTTTCTTAATACCAATGGAAAGTTGGCATTAATTTCTAGTGAACTTTAATTCACAGGTTGGCATTTCTTACTTGAATACTGGTGAATGATCATTTAAATTGGCAGAGTTTTGGATAAAGTAGTTTGTTGTCATTGTCGAAGCGGTTAAATTCCTTATTTGTATCCTTTTCAATCTATTTTTGCAGGTTGCAAGCTTTGATTTCAAGTTCAAACTATTCAGTGAACCTGAAGAGGCTCTTTATGCCATGAACTATGTGAAGGAGCTGCTCAGATTAAGTAATATCACAAGTGGCGACGGTTTCAAGACTGTTTGGGCCAAGATATTTGCTCATTGGGTTACTGACGAAGTAAGTACCATTATATGAATATAAAAAAGTTAATTGACACACTTCATTTGAGGAATTCAATTCACATTTATTTAACATATCATTCATAAAAATAAAAATTTAAAAAACCAAAAATTCAGAATTACCACACAATAAAATTGAAATTATAAGAGAAAACCATTGGCAAAAGATTATTCATGTCCGCCAGTGGTGACGGTAGGAGACGGTAGGCCTACTTGACTCCACATATTCATAAATTTTTTTCTTCACTACGCTTTTATTCTTTTTCTACTAACTACTTTTATCTATTAACTTAATTGCTTCTAAATTGCTTTTTCTCCTTAAAACTTCTACCACATACACAATTCTGTATATAATTTCCTTTATAGTTAATTCATTCAAAAAGCAACACTAACATAAAGTTTGCGCTTGCCGACTCATCTGAAAAACGCATTGTGTGCTTCGGCCAAGTCTCCATGAGTAGGTCTAATAATAATAATAATAATAATAATACCGCTGTAAAGTAATGTTTCAATTCATTGTATTTTTGTAGTAATTTTATGAACTACTAATGTAGTAATCTAGAAATTATCGAATTAATTCTCACTTGTAGTAATTATCTTAATGGAGGTGACTGTCCCTGCGGTTGGCGTGCTGTCTAAAATCTTTTATAGTCCAGTCAAATGGTCGTTTTTCAGGAAACACCCCCGAAGAATTTTTCTCAGAGGTTCTATATGTATTTTCGGGCGCTGAATTCGAATCTGAAATTTGCTGACACGCCAGAGGTCCTCTCCTCTTCTCGCTGCCATGCGCTGGCTCTTATCCCAGTAGGTAGGCTCAGATGGGCAGGCAGGCCATGTTGTGAGAGCTGATGAGTCATTTACACCAAAAAAGATAATGCCTTACAACATGGAAGGTAGAAGACCTCCTGGTAGACCAAGATTGAGGTGGATGGATGCAGTTGCCAGAGATGCAAGAGTTTTTGGGGTCAGGAATTGGAGGCGTGCTGCCATGGATAGAATAGAATAGAGGCAAATGTTAGAGGAGGCCAAGATCCGCTTTGGATTGTCGAGCCAATGATGATGATGAAATCAAGACCAAGCACCATTTATTATCATTTTGGGTTACCGAGATACACAGCTTTGAATATAGAAATTGGCCATTTTTCTGTGTATGTAAGTATGGGCTAAAATTCACTTAAGGAGGAATTTTTTATTTTTTTCATCAAATTTCAGTTATGATACATGATTTTGAACCGCCTTGACGAGCTGAGAAGAATGAGCTGTAGTACGAGGAGTACTACATTGATCATTCTGTCAAGTGTTTAAAATTTTGATCCTTCATGTATCCTTATGTGTAAACCCCCCCCCCCCCACTAGGAAATACTGAAATGTATCTAACTAGTGATTCTCATAGAACATAACCCTCGTAAGATGATTTCAGTCGAAATATGTATTTTATTGTTAGGAAGGCCTTGAAAATGTATTATAATGAAAGATTTGTATTTTGGCTGTAGAACATGATTTTTTATTTTTGGGTGTATCACCCTCCCCCCTCTACTGAATTCGAATCGAATATTCCCAAGGAATCCTGTTCATAATTAATTGTTCTTTGACGTTATGTGTGGTTTTTTATCATTACTAGAAAAATATACAAGTTTTATAGGTTAGAAGTTTGCATAATTTTGAAAACCTCTTGAAAAATAGCCCATTTTCGAAAATTCGTAGTTTCGAAATCAAAAAGATGAGTCCTGCGCGACCACACAATTTATTGGAAAATGTATTATCTTTAATTTTATAGGAAATGATTTTTCTCCAAAAACTTGAAGTTTTCGAGATTGGATGGAAAAACTAGAAAAAGTCCGAAATTTGGGGGGTTTTGGGGTTGAAGCCGCCCTCTGGCGTGTCAGCAAATTTCAGATTCGAATTCAGCGCCCGAAAATACATATAGAACCTTTGAGAAAAATTCTTTCGTGGCTGTTTCCTCAAAAACGACCATTTGCATGACTGGATTATTACAGCAGTTTAGATACACGAATGTCACTTTTTCTATTCAATGTGTGAATAAACCCACTAGAATTGAGGGGAACTCAGGCTCATGCATTGACCATATTTTTGTGCGGTACAGTTCACCGGATAAAATCAACTCAGCAGTATTACACACCAGTATTACTGATCATTTCAGTACGGCATTGAATATTTCAATTCCGGTACAAATACCCTCTACAGTTGTTGAAACTTACAATTACATTGATAAATCAATGCTTGCACAGGCTATCCAAAGCGCTGATTGGGATACGGTAGAAAATTGTTTTGAAATGGATGACTGCTCAATAAATTTTTTTCCAAATAATAAAGAATTCTGTAGACTCAAGTATAAAAAATAGAATTGTCAGATCTAGGCATAAGAAACTTAAGCCATGGATAAAATTAGATTTGATTCAAAAGATCAGAGTAAGGGACAAATTGAGCAGGAAGTTGAGGAAACAACCATTCAATAACATATTGAAAAACCAATATATTTCTTTCAGGAAAACATTAACCAAAGATTTAAAAATAGCCAAGAATATTTATTACAGAGATAAATTGCTAGAATTGAGAGACGATCCTAAACGATTCTGGGAAGTGATAGGAGAATTGGCTGGTAGGAAAACAAGTAGAGATTCATTTTTAATTAACAAATTTATGCCGGAAATTAATCCTGTCACACCAGAGGTCCTCAGAGTTGTTGCTGATGACTTCAATGAATTCTTCTCTGAGGTTGGCAAGAACTGTGCCGATGCAATAGTGTCCGTAGAGCCTCTATTAATTAATGATAGTCATTACACATTAGAAAATAATTTTGTTTTCCGGGAGGTGACAGAGGATGATGTTTTATGGGCTGTGGGTGATCTCAGAGGAGGGTCGGCTCCGGGGCATGATAATGTAACTGCTTCCTTCCTAAAAGACAACATACAAACTATTATCAAACCACTTACCCATCTGATTAATCTTAGTCTACTGTCCGGTGTTTTTCCTGGGTTCTTGAAGTTGGCCAAAGTGTTCCCTCTTTACAAGTCCGGTGACCCAACTGACAAAAATAACTACCGACCTATATCTTTGCTGAGCGTATTTTCCAAAATACTTGAGAAAATAGTAAAAAAACAGCTTTTAAAATATCTAAATGTAAATAACGTATTTTGTGATTGTCAGTATGGTTTCAGAAGCGACAAAAGTATAACAGATGCTTTGTTTGATATCTGTAAACATATAGATGAGGGAATAACAGATAACCAACGCCTAATGCTCATATTTTTGGACCTCAAAAAAGCATTTGACTCTGTTGATAGGAACACATTGTTGAATAAACTGGAATGTATTGGTGTACGAGGTACCACATTATCATGGTTCAAAAGTTATCTATCAAAAAGACTACAGTTTGTTTCCATATCTGATATTAGAGGTGAGAATATGGCAGTAGATTATGGAGTAACTCAGGGAAGCACATTAGGCCCTATTCTTTTCCTAATATTATATTAACAATATGTCAAAATTAGAACTGAGTGGTAGACTATTCTTGTTTGCAGACGATGCATTAATTTTTTTAAAAGGGTCAAACTGGGAGGAGGTGAAGGCGAATGCCCAAAAAGACCTTTTGTATATTAAAATGTGGCTTGATCAAAATACCCTTTCAATGAATACAGCAAAAACAAGATTTATGCCGATATCACTGAGACCAGCAACAGATTACACTTTGTCAAGATTGAAAGTTCACTCTTGTGCAGATTTTCTTGGTACAGTATGTGACTGTTCTGAGATTGACATGGTTACTTCATATAAATACTTGGGTGTTTTTTTTTTTTGATAATAGAATGAGATGGACCGCTCATATTGACTTCATGAAGAAAAAAATCAGAAAATACATATATGCCTTTAGAATGATGAGTGAAATTCTGGATAGGAGAGAAATCAAAATGGCCTACTTTGCATATGTTCAATCCCTTCTAGAGTTTGGCATAGTAGCATGGGGGGCGCATTGAAAACAGCTCTGCAACCTCTCTTCATTGTCCAGAAGGCCATTCTGAAGGCAGGATTCAAAAAGAGCCCTCTGTACCCAACCAACACTCTTTTCAGTGAAAGCTCAGTATTGACAATAAGACAACTTTTTATCAAAAATACTATAATACATTTATACTCAAATATGCACATCCTCAGGACCGTGACACATATTCACAATACAAGATATGCTAGTAACATTGGTATTGCGGCTATCGCCCTGCAGAAAGCTTTCTCTCAAACCAATTCCTTTTACATTTGTCATGTTCTATATCGAAACTTAACGTCCTATTTTCCACAACAAATATTATTCAATAACATATCCAAAACAGATTTCAAATTAAAATTAAAGATTTTCTTATTACAATTAGGAATAGATAAATCAGAAAATATTATTTCAACTAATTACAATAGTCACCATCGTTCATAATATGTAGTGAATTCAAAATTTAAAGGTTAATACTAAATTGTTCATGTTACCAATTTACATTCATTAATAATATTAAACACTTGCAACTCATTACTTGTATTAATTCAGTGTAAATTTACAACAGCCTCAGAAATTTTGTGTAATTTTTTAATATTAAGGTGTTGAAACTAGATTGGATAAAATGAATAACATGTAAAACTGATAACATCCTACTCTTTTGGCCTTATTTCGGTGTTAAGGAATCATAACATTGATTTAATAAGATTCATATCATTGTTTTAGTACGATTCATATTAAATTATCCAATTCTTTTTTTAAGGAGTCCACTAGTAAGAGTTCATAGTTTAGATTCAAATTATCATTCACTGCTATTCATTGAAATCATAGGCCTATTGCAAGTTTCATGTAGTTTACAATCCCTCCTATATACAAGTTTTATGAAGCAGGTTCTAATATCTAAGATATCGTATTGGGTGATATTATCTAGTATGTATATTACAGTATTTTGAAGGAACGATATTACAAATATTTTGTTCACAGGTTATTCAAGAAGAAATGTATCGTAATCTAGCATTGGCATGCTTCTGTTCAAATTGCTCCTTTACAAAAATTGATTCAAACATTTTAAATCTGGGTAGCATGTGATTTTTTATTGTTTCAGGTAAATGTTTGCGGGACTATGTTCTATTGGGGCCTGACTATTGATATCGTATCATGCATAGCATTAGTGATAGCTGTTGGGTTGTGCGTGGACTACGCGGCCCATGTGGGTCACACATTTCTCAAATGCCATGGGTCGTTGAATGAGCGTGCTCTTCATACTATCAACCATGTGGGCTGCGCTGTTATCAATGGAGGCACTTCAACCCTTATAGCACTGTCTTTGCTATCTTTGTCCAAGGCATATGTATTTCAATCATTTTTTAAGGTAAGTGCACTCTTACTTCAATCCAATTTGCCATTTTTCTATTTCAATACTATGTATTTTGGAACTGTAGGCTTCAGTGGAAGACTTCAGCAATAAAAATTAATATCTTAGGATAAGAAATAAGAGCACGAAATTAGTGGTTAGTCCTAGTGACTATTTTTAATAGAAATAATAATAAAGAAAATACCATGTATTTGAAACAAGTAGATATAAAAATAGCCCTTGAAATAAAAAATACATCTGATACAAAATACTGCAATTATTGAGAAAACTGCAATTCAGTCTGAAGTAAAATTACCATTAGGCCGCTGCAATTTCAAGCTTTTTATTGTAACTGTACTATCTGTACCCAATGTATTATTCCCGTTTCTTCATTATAACCGCACGAAAATGGTCCGATGAAAAATTTGAACAGATGAACACACCTCAAGCACCCATAGATGTTGTAAATTCCTCAGGTGTATTACAAAAATGTTAATTTATTCTCATTTACTACCAGATGTGGACAACGTTGATCAATTCTTATTTAGTAATTTTGCACTCTTCTGTTCCAATTTCCATTGGGCTATTTTCGTACAGTTGACATCACCAGCAAAAAAATCAGGCATTACCTGGCATCAGCAGCAAAAGAAAAATCTTTTCTACTGAGAGTTACCTAAAAAGTTGATAATTTGAAAGATTCGGGGAAATGAAAGTAGATAAAAATATATAATCTATAGTGAAAATTGATAAAGTAATAATTTATAATTGTCACAATATACTTCGATTTTAGTTTTCTTCTCATACACTTTTTTAATTTTATTTCGAGAAACGGGCATTCGATATTTGCATTATCTCCTACACTGTTCAATCTTGCATTCTTGAAGTACGTTTATATCAATATTATTTCAAGTATGAGGGATTTAACTGGGCAGAGGATGATGTATGTCTCATCATAGTGGCATAGGCCTACATCTACCAACTTGCCACTAATACAGTAGCCTGGCAACAACAATTGGCCGAAACCTATTCGAGTACATACATGGCTTGTTTTATTGAACAATAAAATAAGAATACCTTATCGTCTTATACAATGAGAATACTTTAATAGAATAGAAACATCTTCGTCAAACATGTACAAATATGTATGAATGTTATCAAATTTTTGAAATTTACATGAAACTAGTATTATGTTAGGTACAAAATGAAAGACAATAAGATCAATAATCGCAGTTGTCAAACTCCTTCAAAGAATAACGAGACGAGCCCATCAAATATTCCTTAGAATTTTTCCGAAATTTTCTAATTTCTTCTATTGATTTCAAATTGTTTCTCAAATTAATAGAAAAATTCCTTCCTCTCAAAGTTGTTTTATTCTCAAAGAGATCCAATCTATGTCTCAGTAATTCGGCCATAAAGGGTATTGTTGTTGTGAGTCTGATTTCTTAATAAATTCTGATTGGCCTGATTTCTAAAAAACAATATTATATTGAATACATGACTATAAACTGTTAAAATCCAAATTTGAAAGAACAGTGATCTTACTGAATCGCTTCTTATGAGGTTAAGCATTATTCTAATTGCCCTCTTCTGCTGCTAAATTTTTTTATCCAAATTAGTTTATTTGTTCAGCATGTACTCTTATTACTGCATGGTATACTGACTTTCGTGTTTGGATACTATACACACTGGACAATTGTCTCAGACCATAAAGACCAGGAGTTATCTTTTTCATAACATGGCATACATATATGACCATCCCATGAGAGATTGCAATTCGCTAACATGCCCAAAATTTCGTCCAATTTTCTGTTTATAAAATTTCACCATTTATTGCTACATTTGGCCACACTATTTGGTTCCTACTCTGTCTTCTTGAGAATGGAATAATTATATATTTGATTAAATTCAGGAGAAGATTATAGCCATTCATGTTATCATTAATAGTGGATAGGACTAATACAGATGAGAATTACACATCCTCAACTGATTTTCCAGAGGAAATTATATTTGAATTATCCGCATAAAGACAGACAGAAGACAGACAGCTTGACCGTGGACCACACCAGGCAAACCTGTGATGTATCACAGGAATAGCAAGGGACCCAATATGGGTACCTTGAGGAACCCCATAGTTTTAACTTCTCAGTTCAGAGCGATAAAAATGTTTGTAGTTATGTTTTTGGGACTCTTCTAAATGCTCTAATTCAACAAATTATTTAATAAAACATTAACATCTTTTCAACTGTAATTCATTTAAATTTTAGTATGAATTTCTGTAAATTTTTACTGTATTTTATTACTTGTCAATATTATTTATTTATTGTTAACTTATTTGTAAATTTTGTAAGTACAGTATATCTCTTCGTAAAGAGAAGTGTTGTCTTGGGCGTTATCACGGATTATTTATTTGTCTTGTATGAGGCCATGTATGTGCATACATGTTTCATCATACTTGTTGCGAAATTACAAATTTCCTAGATTCCTAATTATAACAGTGGATTTATTAAAACAATGAATGCTAGTATTTTAATTATATTTTAAAAAGTGAATTATTCAATTTTGATTTGTTAGAACTATTCTGTGTTTCAGATTTTCCTATTGGTTGTAATCTACGGTTTATTCCATGGTGTAATACTTTTACCAGTAATTTTGAGCTGCATAGGTCCAGCTGCTTCGACCGTGGTGCCTGTTCTTAGTAGGAAATCAAAAAACTTGATCAAATCAAAGAAATTACCAGTACAATTAGAAGAATTTTGATACTCTTGTATGTGATATAATCTTCTATGTAAAATCCAATTATACATAATTATATTTTCATAATCATCATCGTTCTCGTTATTATTACCACAAATGTTTTCTTAATTTATCAGAGACTAGCAGGTAACCCGTGCTTTGCACGGGGGAAATTCTTTTGTTGTAAAATGCAATCTCCTTATGTCCAGGAAATATAAAAAAATACGTCATAATTAATTGGATAATCTTCATCAGAGTTGAAAAGTCTCAGAAAAAATGAGTTTGGTCTTGAACAAGCAACCTTTCATTCAAGAGTCACGCGTGCTACCAATTACGCTACAGATTCACTTAGGAGAAAGCTCTGTTTGATTGGGCATGAACTTTGAATAGATCAGTTCATAAGTGATGATGCGTCAATCCTATCCCGTACATGTATAAACCAATACTATTCTTTACAATACTAGTAGTTCTGTGAATATTAGGCCTCGCGCAGTTATAACTTTACAAATTACCAGTAATTTTGAGCTGCATAGGTTTGAATTCTACAAATCTTGAAGAACTGAAAATAGGCCTATAACCATCCTCGGTAAATCAAGAATTTTTATGCAAAATATTTGAAGTTAATCGGTTCAGTAGTGTTCATACGTGATGATGCGTCAAATTTGTATTTCGTATCCCCTACATAAAATAAGCCAATTCTTCCCTTTATGGCTTATAAGCCACAGCCTTCTCTAACGCTGGTTACACATTGGGCGGTTTCTGCCGCATCGGTAACTTCGCCTTCGCCGCCGTTCGAGCAGCAGTCTATAGACTTGGATGGAAGCTTACACACTGGGCGGCAGAAACGCCGCGCGGCCATATTGCCGTTGGCGGCAGCTGTGCAGCCGTCCACTGCCACTGCGGCTGGCGGTGTTTTTGCCGCTCTTGTCTACGCAGTGGCGTACGTGACCAAATGGGCGTTTACACATTTGGCGGTTGTCTACCGTCGCCGCTGGACAGTCGTCTTTCCCAGTCAGAGGTCTTTGAAAATCAGCCTTTTAATTTGTGTCTTGTTGTAAAGTTTGTGAGTTGTTTGTAAAATTCATTTATTGTTTTAAGTGTTTGTGGTTGACGAGTGCGAGAGTTAATATCATTTGTAGAACAGAAGCCAGTTTTGTGGGACAAAACCCTCGACATTTAAGGATCGAGATGTAACAAGGAATGCGTGGAAGGAAGTGTGTATGTAGATTAGGGGGGATTTTGAAACTCTAGATTACAAGAAAAAAATGCATTTGGTAAGTAAAAAACTGTATAATGTTGTATATCGCTGTCGATTTAATAAAAACGTTCATTTCAATGTATAAAACAATTCCTTCTCTGGAAGTGATTTTAAATTCATCAGAACATTTTTCCTATTCTTGAATAAAAATCCATTTAATGTTTATTGTGAGTTGTTTATACAGCTGTAGGCCTATAATAAATTCTGGCCATGTGTTTTTTTAATATTTTCAAGTCAGTTTTCAACCAATAATTTAAATCATATATTAAATTACCGTAATACAAAATAATAAGTTTGTTTTAAAACAATTTATGTTACCATATTAATGTACATCTATAATGTTCATCTATTGCTACAATATTATATGTAAAAAAATGAACATACATTCCTTTACAATAAACAATTTTTTCTCTGGTTTCTTCTTTTCCTTCGACGGTACAACAAAAGTGCTAAAAGTTGTTGCCTTTCCATTTTGAGTTAAACACTCAATAATATATACTTTAAAAATGTGCAAAATACAATTAAATGAACACTCATGATACAGAGAAGTCACAACACATTTGCGATGAAGAACTACAAGAATTATTTTGGCTATTGATCATACGTGGCGGTAACTTTGCCGCTCGATGTTTGGCGGTATTTTTGCCGCTGAATGTGTAAGCTCGACTTTTTTTCGAGGCGGCGACGACAGTTTCGCCGCAGCGGCAGAAACCGTCCAGTGTGTAACCAGCGTAATAGTGTCCATCAGAATAAATTGTGTCCTGTCGTGTCGCCGAGATATCAACGTGAAAACGTCCTCGGTCAATAATTTTAATAGATAAATGACCACTCAAGCAAAGTATCACAAACTGGAAACTTGAAGAACTGAAAATAGGCCTATAACCATCCTCGGTAAATTAAGAATCTATGCAAAATTTCAACTTAATCGGTACAGTAGTTCATACGTCAAACTTGTATTTCGTATCCCCTACATATATAAGCCAATTCTTTCCTTTATAATATTTTAGATATTCGAATACTTGAAAATGAGTTCACCTTGAAAATTAAAATTGATGCAGACACAAAGTATGTCGGATCGTGAGTGAATATTGCAGATCCTAGTGGATTGAAAAACTCTTCATTCAAATATGAACCATCTATCTGACTGTTCTAAAACTAAACATTTTTAATAAACAAAATATGTATGTAATGTCATTAGAATTATTATTTCTAATGCCACCCTGAAATTAAAAAGAATATGTTTTTATCACTTTTAGCAATATTTTAAGAACATCTTTGCATTTTAGAAACGACCCAGATTATACCAAGGCAGCAGGAAAATAGAAGAGGTACACAATAATTGTATATGTAGATCGACATTCAGTATAACATGACAACTCTGATAACAGTAGCTTTAAAACGTCAGTATATTTTGATAAAAAACTGAATGCTCTAAAAGTTTGAACTAGTTCTAATAAACAGTGGAAAGTACGCCATCCTATTTAGTACACTATATCTAGCAATAAAGTCCATTTATATATTCATTATATTTATTCTTGGAAAGCCCAGACGTTTCCCTAGTGACAATCTTTTCAGGGAACTGAATGTGCTGACTGTCAGGCAGCTTCACACGAAAAACTTGATAATCTACATGAATAAGCATAGTAATATTTTCAATCTCCGTTTATCACCGTACAATCTTCGTCCCTCATCCATCACTTTCGAATCTCATCATACAGTTTTATCCATTTTTAGAAGGCAGTTCAATTACATTGTCCATAAACTTGTTAACGTAATACCTGATCATTTTATCTCTAACAATTTGACCAGAAATCTTTCTAACGAAATAAGTCAATGGATCACATCGCATAACTCTACTGATTTGTTCGATTTCTTGTAACTGTTCACCTTTCAACTCTTTTTTTCTCTTAAATAAGCTCATTATTTCTTGTTAATTGTCTGTATTCTCGAGATTTTTTATTATACAAATTTCATACTTATAATTTATATTTTTGTTTTATGCTTTCACTTTGGTTCTGTAGTTTTTTGTAACACTCGGCCCCTGCGCACAGGCTTTGCCTTTGCAGGGACCTTCCGTGTTTTTGTTAACCTGCTATTTTAAGTTATTTTGTTTTAGTTTTAAGTTATTTATTTCATAACTACTTTGTACAATAACTATGTTGTAAAAAGGATAAATAAATTGAAATTGAAATTGAAAATTCTATAATGCATTCTTGTCTACATTTTCAATGACAATGACAAACATTTATTTAATGACAACAATATTTGTCGAGCATCAATAAAATGCATTATTTAATAATGAATGCCATAAATATTGAAGCGAGAGTGATTAATGCTTGGTTACACCAAAACAACACAGGATCTCAGGATGTGAGTTCAGTTCAATGTTAAGCAGGTGATCAGCTGATTTTAAAGTTGATTCCGATTGGTGAAACATTATTGCGGGAAATTCTCTAGAAATCTTTAATGAACTGACTGCTTCTTCGCCTGGAATTTTAGAGCATTATTTATTCTGATCTTATCAAAAAAATAATGTACAACACAATTGAATATTACAATCACATAAGATTGAGTTATCCAGAAAAATACACTTATACTCAATAGTCTACTTCAGGACAGTTCAGGGATGCATGTAAAACTTGCGAATCAAGGTTAAAACAATAATACTTTTCAAGAACTTGACAATAAATTTATTATAAACATGAGAGACTTGTAACATTGTCAAAAGTTTTATAATAATAGAGTTGATCTGCAATTCATCAGATCCAAACTTCATGGTAGTGAGAAGCAACCATAATAATTAAATATAATATTATTCCATAACAAATAATTCTGAAAATTAACAAGAATTTAATTCAATTCAACTAAATCCGTTCGTCTGCTTGTCTCTAGTTACAATCATAGGTAGGCCTATTCATAAAATGCTAATGTTTAGAAATTACGCTAAAGTTACAAATTTCTTGTATTACGCTTTTCGGTTAGTTTTTTTCTAATGGAAGACAATTACAATAAATTCATCTAAATTAATATTAATAAGACTATAAAACTTGTTTTATCATATTATTAATGTTCAAATATCAATTTCAATAATACTTTCCAAGCCATTGGCGTTTATTAAAAGTAATATATAATAATAAATATGATTATTATATAAACGGCGCTACTAGTATATACTATTCAAATCACGATCACTTAGTCTTTACACTTCATATAAAACTATTCAAATACTCTATTTGTTGAACTATGGCCTAGGTATTCATAAATTACACCTATCAATTAATTTTGATTGGGTACAATAGGCTAGTTAAGAGTTAGTGAGCACAGCTGATCAGCTGATAGTTGAATTTAAGCAAACTATTAATGGCATGCTGAATATATGATCATTAATTAAGCCTACATTTACAAAGACACTAACTAGTTGCGTGGTCCCCTTTATCAATTATTTATGTACACACACAAATTATTCACTGAATCGTTCATTAATATAATAATCATTATGGTTTTAATAATTATTAATTCGTGGGCCAGCGTGTAAAGAGGGATAAGTTACTTTTTTTCCAAAATGTGTTTTTTGTTCTAATTCACTCATAAGCCGATTCTTGAGAAGTGTAAAAGGAGTCCTTTAGGTGAGCTAATATTGAAATATCGAAGAAGTCGATATTTAAATATTTTAGCCTCAATAATTGAGAAAGTGTCTAATGGAATAAAGGTTTATGTCATATCAGGTAGACTTATTCCCTTTTACATGATCAGAGTAATGAGTATATCCACAAGACCCAAGGGACAAGTTTGAAACGTTCTGACTTGTCTCCTGGAAAAGCAACCTGCAAGATATCGCATGCAGATAAACTGTTTAATCTGATATTTCAAAATGAGAATGGTAGGTAAGTTATTTTATCTTGTTTGATGAGTGAGTTGTTTGAAACAGTAAAAAAGTATCTCAGATTTGGCTGACATTTGCACCATAGATGAAGCTCTACCTGAGTAGTGTCGGAGCCAAATTTGGCACCTCCAGCTACTATACAGGGTTAGTTATGCAGCTTCAAACATTATATTTTCAAATTTTAAAACGGCCATATCCAATGAATGGTAAGGAATTTTGCAAATCGGATTCCAGATTCGTGTTCGTATTTGTCAATAATTGTTGACATGCTCAGTTGTAAAGTGTTTTGGCTGAATGAAATTGAAAATTCCTAGATGAAACAGCCAAATGGAAAAAGGAAAAAAGCTATCGAAGAGAAGACTAAAAAGAAGAAGAAAAAAGAGAAGAAGGCTACGAAAAAAGTAAGAAGAAGGAGCGCGAAGAGAAGCGAAAGAAGAAAGCACTGAAAGAATTGGTAGAGAAAAAGCTGAGATAAGCAGCGCCAGCTTCAGAGCTGGAGACAAAGAGGAGAACGTGGATGATGGCTTCGTTTTCGGTGACAAACCGGATCAGACCCCGAGGATGCTGAGTATGGCAAAATATCAGGGAATTGGAAGATCTGAAAAGTCAACTGAGTGCCTACTACGCCAAGGTTGAAAAGGAATCTCCTCCCCAAACTACGTTTTCCCCAAAATGTGTTTTTTGTTCTAATTCCCTCTAAGCCGATTTTTGAAAAGTGTTAAAGGAGTCCATTAGGTGAGCTAATATTGAAATATCCAAGAAGTCGATATTTAAGTATTTTAGCCTCAATAATTGAGAAAGTGTGTAATGGCAACTTGCAACCTGCAAGATGTCACATGCAGATAAACTGTTCAATCTGATATTTCAAAATGAGAATGATAAGTTATTTTATCTTGTTTGATGAGTATTCACTTTATTCAGAATGATTCTGTATCCTACAGAAACTATTTTTTTTTCTTTTTCGTAGAATTATTGTTGCCTGATTATGATAACAAATGCTTATTGAGGTTAGGTTGTGGCCAGCAATGCTTTTAGACTAACGTTATGTCACACATGAAGCAAAACGTTTATTAAATGTTGTATTTATGTTAATATTTGAATACTTAATACTATTATAGAGGATATTGTGAGAGAAAGTCATTCCTCTTGTGGCTACTAGCCCAAAACTTTTATGAAATAATTTTTTCAGTTTAAAACTTTTCAAGGTTGAGATTCCTTTTCAACCTTGGCATAGTAGGCACTCAATTGACTTTCCAGATCTTCCAATTCCCTGATATTTTGCCATACTCAGCATCCTCGGGGTCTGATCCGGTTTGTCACCGAAAACGAAGCCATCATCCACGTTCTCCTCTTTGTCTCCAGCTCTGAAGCTGGCGCTGCTTATCTCAGCTTTTTCTCTACCAATTCTTTCAGTGCTTTCTTCTTTCGCTTCTCTTCGCGCTCCTTCTTCTTACTTTTTTCGTAGCCTTCTTCTCTTTTTTCTTCTTCTTTTTAGTCTTCTCTTCGATAGCTTTTTTCCTTTTTCCATTTGGCTGTTTCATCTAGGAATTTTCAATTTCATTCAGCCAAAACACTTTACAACTGAGCATGTCAACAATTATTGACAAATACGAACACGAATCTGGAATCCGATTAGCAAAATTCCTTACCGTTCATTGGATATGGCCGTTTTAAAATTTGAAAATATAATGTTTGAAGCTGCATAACTAACCCTGTATAGTAGCTGGAGGTGCCAAATTCGGTTCCGACACTACTCAGGTAGAGCTTCATCTATGGTGCAAATGTCAGCCAAATCTGAGATACTTTTTTACTGTTTCAAACAACTCACTCATCAAACAAGATAAAATAACTTACCAACCATTCTCATTTTGAAATATCAGATTAAACAGTTTGTCTGCATACGATATCTTGCAGGTTGCTTTTCCAGGAGATAAATGCAGTTATTGAATATTATGTTATATTTTGAAAAATACGAAATATGTTAATGGCAAAACTTGAATAATGATTAATTGATAGACCTAATACCTTGATATAATTATAGCATAGACTAAGACTGGAACTATTGTTAAATTATTGAAACACATCATTCACATTGAAAAGGTTGGGTTATGGATAATAATATAGGCTATATTTCATAAAAGTTTTGAGCTAGTAGCCACAAGAGGAATGACTTTCTCTCACAAATTATCCTCTATAATAGTATTAAGTATTTAAATATTATCATAAATACAACATTTAATAAACGTTTTGCTTCATGTGTGACATAACGTTAGTCTAAAAGCATTGCTAGCCACAACCTAACCTCAATAAGCATTTGTAATCATAATCAGTCAACAATAACTCTACGAAAAAGAAAAAATAATACAGTATCATTCTGAATAAAGTGAATACTCATCAAACAAAATAAAATAACTTACCATTCTCATTTTGAAATATCATATTAAACAGTTTATCTGCATGTGACATCTTGCAGGTTGCTTTTTCAGGAGACAAGTCAGAACGTTTCAAACTTGTCCCTTGTTACAAAAGTCTTGTGGGTATACTCATTACTCTCTGATCATGTAAAAGGGAATAAGTCTACCTGATATGACATAAACCTTTTATTCCATTGGACACTTTCTCAATTATTGAGGCTAAAATATTTAAATATCGACTTCTTCGATATTTCAATATTAGCTCGCCTAATGTAGGTACTCCTTTAACACTTCTCAAGAATCGGCTTATGAGTGAATTAGATCAAAAAACACATTTTGGGAAAAAAGTAACTTATCCCTCTTTACACTCTCCCACGAATTTATAAATATTACAGTGACTTATTTCTCAAAAACTTCGCTTGTCTAATACCATATAATCCACAAACTGGAATGAACAAAAATAATTAAATACATGTTATTTGACTTGATCAATAATGAATAATTTTCTTAACAAGTGCAAATCGCTATCGCTTACAGTCTTACAAGTTTCCACCATACGTTTCAACAATTTTGGACGGCCGAGCTGACAATTCATTATCGACGTCAGCTGCTTCCTGAAATAAAAAAAAAACTTATTAGTGACATTTTAATCTTGGAACAAAGCGCTTCTTTGTTCACTATCTAGACATATGTCAATAAAAACAGAATTTGTGGGTTAATTGGAGTTTCTTCATATCTGTATGGAATAGGTACCAAAAATGTCGGGTTCTATTTATATAAGTTCTGTTCAAATTTTCCAAGCTATTGTTTGGCCTTGAATTAGTTTAGTTTGATCTTTTTCATTCGCCACGTAAAGTGCTTCCATAAAAATAATACTCGTAATACAGAATTACAGATTTAAATTCGTGAGAATATTTTTTCTTTCCTAAATAATTGATCATTGTTAGTGAATACTGAAGAAACGATTATCTGAAAAATTACAGTGTTGTGGAAAGTTCATTTGATGCTATTCAAAGTACAGTGGAACCTCGATACAATAGTTGAATAGTACACCCCGTTATAGTACATTTTTTCTGCAGTCCCTTGAAGCGTCCATCCATATACAGTGGAACCTCGTTATAGTTAGACCCAGATTCAGAACAAACTTCATAATCTTACATTTTTGTGCGATCCCTCGAGATTTACTAAATCGAGGTTCCACTGTAGTATCACAATCTCAAACATGAAATCAATGGGTACCAAACTCTGAAATGTAATATGTAATAATATAGTGAAATATGTTACAGTAGATTATTTTCCTTGTAATATCGTAGCAGGATAAATTAAATTTAATAATAATTAGATCAAATAGGTCGCATATAGTAGCATGGAAGATATTCAAGGATTGGGCAATTACTTGTTTATCCAATACCTTGAATGGTATTTCTACCAGTTCCACAGTACCAGTACATTAGATTAAATAGATTCTTTAGCAAAATCACTTCTGATTTAACATAATTTTTCTTCTTTGATTTTGTAGCCGATAATTCAATCAAATGATACCCTCAACTAGCTTAAATAGCTCAACTATCTCAACAAGCTAAATACTGAAGTTGTTAAACAGATTGAGTTTCATAAAAATTTAATAACTTTCAAACGCCATATGATATAGTTTTTTAGTTAGTATTTAGTTTTATATAATATTCAATAAAATACATTCAAGATATTACATAATTAATACATTTTACTATATAATGACTACTGAGATCAGGGACCTGTTTCATGCTAGTAACAAAGCAATAGAGTTTGCCTATAGCCTATGTACATTGTACAAGCGCAGTTGAGGCGATAAATCGTGTAGGTCTACACTGTATTCCTATTTCATGACCTCTTTTGTTTGCAAAGATATGTATATTCCATAAGAAACTTTCATATGTGATTTACTTTTGACAGAGAAAATTCAGTGAAAGAGTGACTCGTTAGGAGTGATCATCAAGTGGTTGGTTGGGTCGCTCATAACAAACTTAAATTTTGTTGTTCGCAAATTGTGGGTTCAATGCATTTCAACTAATTATAAGTTCATTTATACATAATTATAAATCATACTATAATGATCGAAAGAGAAGGCTCAGCCCAAATCCATTCAAATTTATATTCAATTCTAATAAATAGTAATGTTTTCCAAAATATATAAGTTATGTTCACCTTCGATTTTCAGTCCAAAAGTAGAAAAACTGAAAGGTTGAACTAAATAGGATCAGAAACTATAAAAAAATAGAATATTGCACTCAATAATGATTGACAATTTTAAAATATTGAGTTGACACAGAAACTTTAAAGCCAGAAAATACACTCCTTCACTTCAATCAAAACTGTTCAATTATATCAGGTCTATTTTCTCTACAAGCTACAAATAATCCTTATTAATACACATAGCTACATATATGGAACCCCAGGGCAATGACAAGCAGTGTTGATATATCTTCTATTTCTGTATTTCGAAGATTTCACTTGATCTATTTCAAATATGTTGTACGACAGAGACATAACAATCCACCGACAATAATTATTATTAGTCTAGCTACAATATAAATTCAAATACTTTCTGTTCATATCCGCCATTGGCAATGAACAATAATTGATCTGCGAAATATTTCTTGACAAGAACGTGGATTAGTGTACCGTACTGGTTTCTCTTGTAAAATGTTTGTCGGACATTACTGGTGGGTAAATAGGATTTTCTTAGTTGTAGCAATGTGAAGATGAGTAAACTTACTCTCAAGTACACATTAGTAGACCAAATCGCGCGACTTTCTATACACGGTCTGTCTAGAGACACCTAGTCTTGTCTCATCTAGCGTCCACACTTTAATTTGCAGTACAGACAAGACATTCCTTTTTTCAGTACCAGTGGTTGAATTATGATGTGAAATATACCGTACAGCCCAACACAGTCGAAACACGCTGGAATAGGGACGTCTCGTCTCTAGAATCTGTTGACGTCCACACCAAGAAAATTGCGCAACATGTCTGTCTACATTGGATACATTCTGTCGGGAGACTATGGACATGCGATTTTTGGTCTCGCAGTCAGCCCGCTAACAAAGATTGTCTATAGACATATCTCGTAGACAACCTGAGACACGTTTCTGAGACTAAAATCGCGCAATATGTCTCTTTGTCTACCTTTCAGATGACGTTAAAAAAGTGGATAAACTTTCAGATTGAAAACCAAGTTATGAAGCTAATATTTAAGACTACCTACATTTTAATAGACTATTGTTTTAAGTTATTGTTTAGCTCACAACACAACTTAATATATACGATCAAATCAAATATATTTCATAGCTAAACATATTCGTTATCAGAACTAATAATTTAGGCTGCTAATATAATAAAAATCTGGAACTAATTTGGATTTATTATTATTAGTTATCACACATGAGTAGGCCTATATGTTTTGTAAACATCGATTATGGGTATTCGAATTGAATAAGAAGCAGAGTTCGTTCAGATAATTATTTAAAATCTGGTGTGGCGCACTCACACAATTTTCCTTGCTCATTGAACTGTAAGCCCCATTCTTAAAGGAGAATTTAGGGGAATAACATAATGACGATCAGACTACTGTATATGTGTATATATAATAATTGTTTTCAGAGTACTTTTTCCTTTGTGTAAATTGTGAAATTCGATGATATTTTTTAAAAGTCGTCAAAACAGCTGTTCTACAGATGAGATATCTCGACTAAGTGTTCTTTTTATGAACTGCTCTACCTACCTACCTCATGCACGACTCCTTCTTACAAAGTCCATTTCTCAAGGTTGGGGTGGACCCCCATTAGTTTCCTAGAAAGGAGACTCATGCCAGTTAATAGAGCTGATAAATAACTATACAGGGTATGAATTTGAAAAATTCATTTTTGAGAAAATGAAAAACATGGTTTTTTAGTAATTATCCACCATTTTTCTCAATAATATTACGGAGCTCCTGCAATTTTCTCAGAAATGAGACTCATGTCAGTTGATAGGGCTTATAAATAGCTATCCATGGCATAAATTTGAAGAAAATCGTTAGTGCCGTTTTCGTGAAAAACATGGTTTTTTAGTAATTATCCGCCATTTTTTCCGCCATCGTGAATTGAATTTTATTGAATCTCTTATTGTCGGATCCTCCCATCGGACACCCAAAAATCATGTTTTTGGACTCAGGGGACCTTGAAACGTATAGAAAACTTGAAATTAGGGAACCTTAATTTTTTTGGAAAGCAATACTTTCCTTATGGTAATAGGTCAAGGAAAGTAAAAACATGACTTCATTACTTGACAGTTAGCTATTCAATTATTTTGATGAAATAATTTGATGAGCAATAAACCCTCATAATCTATTGTGAACAATGTTTTTGTTTGTTAATTTATTGTGAATTGAATTTAAAGTTAATTGAACTTGAGGTACAGATTCTCAACTTGGGGGTTTGCAAATTGTTATCAAGCTTCTAAAAACCATTCACCTCAAATCCTCATACAGTACAGTACTGTACTTCATTATTTTCTAAGTATAAGTTTCCGATTCATTTGGGATCAGCCTCAACTCTATACAGTGAAAAATTATTATTCATAGAAGTTAGGTATAGGTACCATAGATGAACAAATTTTTGATGGAACAAGAGGTTATAATATTTGAAATGTAGGAGTTGACAATTCCAAGTTCAACATAATAGTTACATCATTATGTATGTAATCATTTTTAAAACTTGGAATTTGAATCTGTTCTGAACCATCCTCGGCTGGAAGTGAGAAATTATAATTATTAAAAGTAGCTGAATGTAGTTCCACAAATAAGTCTTAAATGATATTATTTTTCAAGAAAATATAGGGTCGATTGTAAGGTATAAATTTCGGTGGAACGAAGTAAATATTTTCAATATTTTTTTGCCGGGCGGTTGGGTGCTTGAGCCAGAGCTAGGTTGGGGTCACAAAATACATGACCTTGTCAGGGATAACAGAAGCGCTGGGTGAGGGGAAACCTGTTCCGGCGTCCGACCCAATCTGAGAGAAACCGGTCATTTGAGGATTGAGGAGAAGGAGGCAGCATCAAATCATGAGAATCCCATCTCTGCGCCGCAAGCAATCCACATCATTATTATGACGAACGATGAGCGCCACAAGCAGGAGAGTAAGTGGAAAAGGAAAATCGGAGTAGGAGGAGGACGACATGATGATGAAGTAGGAGAGAAAGAAGAACGGTAAGATCGTGAAAGAGAAGAAGAAGAAGAAGAAAAAGATGATGATGAAGAAGAAGAAGAAATAGGATGAAGAAGGAGAAGAAAAAGATGCAAGATTTTCAAGAAATGCAAGGATGCAAGAAATAGATTGATTGATTGATTGAGTACTTTATTCATGTAGATTACAATATATACTAGCTTATACACTTATATACAATAGCTTACAATACAGCAAAATTATAGATGAATTTACATAATATAGACTAAGAAAATAATTATTGAACTGTATATGATATGGAAAAAGCAATCTGTAATAACTGTAGATAATTATATTGTTATGCATCTACATAAATTGGCGGAGCTTTGGACATATCAATGACCATTCTTCGGAAAGAATATTAAAAATATCCTTCCCACTAACTCTCTACCAAAACGTTAATTTCATTGATTAAACTAAGGATTTATTTATGAATGGAAATATTGTAAAAGTTTTAATTAATATGAATATTAAAGAGAAAAAAACAGAAAAATAATATAGTAAAATAATTATATAGGTAGATAAGATCAAATTATTGATTAATAAAATGGAGTAGGCTGAAAGTCGATCAGGGTAATCAACTTTCAGTAATATACAGCAGTATGCAGTGGGGATAATTAAAATAACATGAGTTGATATGATATATATATATAATTCTATAAAAGGTTTATATTGGTGGGATGGGTGAGGGATGGTTGTCATGTGATCGTTCTAGGGCCGGACAGTTTCAATCATTTGTTCCAAAAGATGTTTTTTTAAAGTCTGAATTAAGCTTGCTCGGCTCTCGATGGACCTGATAGAAACAGGAAGTGCATTCCATGCACGACAGGCACTGACTAAAAAGGATTTTGTGAAAATAATGGTTTGATGGTTGGGTATCCTTAACGTACTTTCTCCGGTTCTAGTATGTTAAGCATATGTGACCTCCTACCTTCAGAAACAAATTTGAAATCATCTTTGAAATAGTTCGGATTTCCGTATTTCAAGATATCTCTAACAACCTTGACTATTAGAAAACGTCTTTAGATATAGAGAGAGAATGGGAAAGAAAGATAACTAAAAAGGAGGAGTGAAACGAGCAAAATAAAAGCAAAAGAATAGCAAAATGAACTATTAAGAGGGGAAAGAAGAAGAAAAAGAAGAAAGAGGAAGTTGCAAAAGAATAAAATAATTTGTAGCAGAAGAATGAGGAACAGAAAGAAGCGATTATAGAAAGAACAACTACTGGAGAACTAAACGGCTGAAAAGAGGAAAACAAGAAGAAGGCGATGAGGAGGAATATTATAATGAAGAAGAGTGAAGAAAAGAGGACAGGAAATGGAGAATCATGCGATAATGGAAAAGAATACAAAGGTGTGAGAACAAGAAGAAGTGGTTTAGAACAAGATAAAAGGAGAAAGGAAGAAGAGGACAAGAGAAGGACGGGAAAGGGAACGGAAAATTTGAAAGATGAGGAAAGGAGAGGATGTAAAGAGAAGATGAGAGAAGAAGGAGCACCATGATGAGGATGAGTATATTGAAGGATTCAGGATGCTTGTTGAGATGTTGAGCGCTGAGTGATTAGAAGATAGCCAACATCTCATCGATGGCCAATGGCCAATGGCGAGTCGATATACCATTATTCGCATTATTCAATCAAAATTATCGAATGAGAAGATTGATAAATGAAAAAAATCTAATAAACGTTATACGATTTTGAAGAACCATTTTTCCTGGCATATAAATAATAAAAATCTTCATGACATATTCAACACTGTACCATAGTTCCCTGTCAAAGAAATTTTCACAATTTCACACACTTATGTTGGATTCACACACAAAAATTGGATTCAAGTCTCCAAGTGAAAAGCAATCATTTGATTCATTCAAATGATGCAATAAGTATCTATTTTTTGTTAGCAGGTCCTCGCTGTTTAAAAAGCGATTCATTATTTTTTCCCTCTTGCTTCTTGACCTTCACTATTTTCTTCAAATTGTTGAGAGTTTTTAAGGTTGCATAGCCTTTTATAGCTGTATCCACAATTAAATGTTAAATCATCACTTCATCAGTCTTTGTTTTGTTATTCGACACCATTTCGAAACAGACAATGCTATTTTAAAATTTGAAATTACATTAGTACGCTAATTGGGTAGCAACAATTCTAAATCGCTACTCATTGATAGCCTGAGTAAATAGCTCATTCTTAACATTATGTAATATTCATTCTCAACACCACACCAACAAATTCATTTCCAAATCCATTCTATATTAAAAGCATGTATTTCTTCTTCTCTTTACTCTTTTCTTAAATGAATAAATGAACATTTCATCCTCTAATATAATAGGTACTCAATGAATTTTCATTTTCTATGGATTATACTTGGTAAGATAATAGAATGAAAACAGTTTTTCAAGCCAAATGAAGAATAATAATTGAGTAGCCTAATGATAGTAATAATCAAGACTGAAAGACAATGCAGCAACGAAAATCTAAGGTAAATACAAGTGAGAAGATTTGATAGAGATAATAGTTTGAAGGTTTTATATAAGATTATGTTCTGATTCGAAACTGCAAAATTTCTGTAGAGAAAACGAAGAAGATCCAAAATATGCATCTTAGAAAGTACATGACTGAATCTATGCAATTGCGTAGATTAAGATTAACAATAATTTCGTAGACCAAACAAAAACCGAAGATTTCACACTGCAGTAATATTAGTTCCTTCAGAATTATGTGCTTTACACAAGTACGACGTAAGTAGCATTGAGACTATACATGAAGTTGTGGAGTAGGCTAACTACAAGAAATTATTCGAAAATTATCAAATGTCGTAAGAGATGGGATGGGATAGTCCGGTGGCAAGTCATATTCGAATGCTATATCAAACTGATGGAATCACAACCCACCATATTCATAATGCATAAAAATATATGTACTGTATAGTGTATAGTGATAATGTAGTGGTTAGTAGGCCCTCAGCAAAAGGAAGAACTGTGTTTTGTTATGCAAGCGGAATCTTCTGCTCTCACCATCTCCAATCATGTGTACGCAAATGGAATAGCCATCTTGGATTGGTGTAGCAATGACTCATAGCGTCATACGATCAAATCATCCAACTAAAATAGCATAATCAATATACAGAGTGTCTCTAAATGATGAGACTCCTCAATCAATACAAATGAAGGAGTACATTTATCTATTATGAAACACCGGCTAAGCATCAACAGATCAAATACTAAATGTAATGAAATATAATGCCATTGTCCAGAAAGTCTTTCATTAAGATGTTGAGACGAAATTTATCGACAGATCTAAATCCAATCAGGCTCCTGTGGGTTTTATCCTTAACTGTATGTGAGATATCTTCTGTCTTTGAAACTACAGCAGCTGAGATCTGTTTTTAATATCAAAAGGTAAAGGAAGAATGTAAATAACAATGAAATTCCTCCCTTATCACATGATAATAAAAAAACAGAATATCATCTCCTGTAGCTTCAGTGACAGTGGAAACCTCGACACACACACACACACACACCCTTGGAATTAATTGCAAAGTTGTTGGAGTTCGTCTGCCCAATTAACAGGGCCATTATTAAACATCTAAGATGGATTAACATAAACTTAGGAATTATTTGGTGAGAACCGTATATGATTTGTAATGTTTAGTCCTTTATTGTGATATTTAAATTGGCTCATTCATTTATTGAAACCTGTAATAATGAAAATTGAAAATTAGTATGATTGAATCAATTGAAGCCTAAGATGTGATTCAATTACTACAATATTAGGGCCCGGCTACACAGAGAGCGATCTGCGATTCCATGGTTTTTTATATCTTCATTTATAGATTGTATGTCTTACATAATATATATATTATAGATATAGAAACCTATAGGATCGCAGATTGCGCTCTGTGTAGCCGGGCCCTTAAGAAATCATTCAAACTTTTGAACATTATGTCACTTAAATATTAGAAAGTCTTTTCACTATTTTTAGTACATGTTATAGTGTAAATTTTTGTCACACGAGAATTCACTTGATTATGGTATTCCCTATAATATGTTCCGCATTCTCCTCGTATAATGAGTGAAGTTTGATTTTAAGACGAATAGTGTTTTATCTGGCTATTATAGAAAACTGAATTTAATTTTCCAATTAATTTACTCAAAATTTACACTGTTTTAGGAATATTTCAATAAAACCAGGAATGGATTTTAGATCCTTCAAGGTCAAGGATTTTTAGCTTGATTGTTTACTTGTTGAGAGAGTAATCTTGATGGATATTTTCTAAATCAAACACTTTCACGCCCAATTTAGTCTGAAAGGTGCGGTCCACTATACTAGCATTAGAAAGGCATGTTCCGGAAATTGTATAGTTGAATAAATATAATTGTGAAGTCATCATAAAACCCTTGTCAGTAGGTACTATCATAGAGAAACAATAGCATAAGTTTCGATATTGTTTCTCTATGGTACTATTGAATTGTATTGATTTTTTCTTTCTATGATAAATAAATAATTTTTCTATTTCTAGGAGAAATATTATGCCTAAAATGGGAAATGTAAGACCACAAACCGCAATAATTTCTGTTAAATAAAGCTCAATATTGTGGTGCCTCTTTCAACTTGAATATTTTCATTACAAGAAATTAACGTCCCAATTCTCACTGAATCATCAGCAGTAGTATGCAAGAGTTAGAACTTTCAACTCAACATGGACCTACATTGAAAAACCCTAGTCTCTTGTCTAGAGAAAAATATTGAGTATTTATTCCATCACGGAACAATAATTCTGCATATTTGTGTACAGTATCGAAGTTAATAAGTAGATACTCCTTCATCTACCATAATATATTTTCTGGATTTTCATAATAAATAGGATAGAAGATTTAACATGTCAAATTATTACCCAATAACATGTTTCAAGTGTACCATACTCATTTTCAATTATTATTCAAAAAAATCTATAAAGCTACACTAAAAATAATTTTGGCCAATTTGGTTAGAATTAAGGGTAAGTTATTGCTTGTATTTTATATTTCCTGCTTAGTTTTCAAGAATAGCCTACATACCAAATAAATTCACATCAACCATGTTTAGTTATCAGCACATTTTCTTTATTTTACACTGTTAAGTTTCTTTTAGATGATAAGAAAATATTTATTGCTGCACATGAGGAAATATGCAAAAAGGAGCTTTCTAGTTGTCTATCATACTCTGCACAGATAGGCTATAGTAATATTATTTTATAAGTCATTTAAGAGTTGAGGGTTCACCTGTTTCTTCTTTTTCAATTATCATGATGATAACTGTTTGTGCAATAAATACTATAAGTTAGTAGGACCAATAAAATGTATTAAAATTATTTATTACTCTCATGATAGAAGTTTACAATCTGTATTATTATAATTTTGGGTTTTATTATACAATTTGAGAATCGTTCATGATTATTATTCACTGTGGACAAGAGACAAGTTATACGCTTTCACTTGAGTACAAAATAAATCTTTTTACCTATCCTAAAATCCTCAATTTGTCATGGTAGTTGTAGTAGTTTTCAATTCAAGTAAATAATTGAAAATGTTATGACCAGATTCCAAGTTTTCTCAAGTTATAGAGTTTGAAGTATACATTTATTTCCAAACTTGAAAATCATAATAATATAATGTGCTTCATCAAATATTAATCTGAATTATAGATTTTTTAAAATTGAGAAAACTGTAGTGTAGTGTGCCTCTTTTAAGAAATTAATGTGATTGTGCTGTATTTCAACAAAAGTTTCTCAGTTTCAGTCATTGAGATTTGAGAATCAATTTATCAGTCATTGAGAAGACAGGCAGTGAGAAGACAGTCACCAATGCAAGTCAGGGTTTGTTAAGACTCACCTTATCTCCTTAGTTTTGCAGGATGATGCATCTGCTGCTGCTGTTGATAGACTGCTGCTGGGACCTCACATCTCTCCAGCTCATCTCCAGTAAGCTCCAAGTCCTGCATCATCTGGATTATCTCACGTTCCTTCTTCATCTCCAACTTATTGACTGATCCATTGTAGTAGGCCTTATTGTCTCCTGGTGGCGAGGCTGAACCATTTCCATTGATAGGCAGTGTTGGTGGAGGTGCAAATTTCAGATTGGCCAATGATCCATACGATCTTGATCGATGTTCTTGCCGGATGGAATATGAAAAAGCTCTTTCATTGAGATGACCTTTCCTGCGATATATTCCAGTGTTAAAGGGTGATTCACCGTCATTCTCATCATCATGATTATCATGTGCCGATTTTCTACCATTTTTCATTTCTTTACTCTTTTTACGATAGACACGAGAGTTGAAAGGGGACTCATCGTCGTCGTCATCACCTGGATGACTGCCATTCATGCTCTGAGGCCTGTCTTTGCCTTTTTTCGATTCCTTTCCTCTTTTACTATGCATTGCTGGATGATTGTACTGCTCCTCGCTGTAGTTGCCCCCATTCATGGGCATTGGCACCATATTCTTGTCGTGTTTGTCTTTCTTCTTGCCAGTGCCATAGAGTGTGGCATACTGTTGCATGAGGTAGGCTTCATGTGGGAAATGGCTGGGCTGGTAGGAGGCAACTGGACTCATGGGTCGAGCTGAAGGCATGTAGATTGGTTCTTCCATTGCTACTTGATAGTGTTTTGGAGGTTTTCTTCCAGCCTGTAAGTACATGGGGTGTGGTGGAAGAGGAAAGAAGTTTGGAGGCACCATTTGAGGATGGATAGGAACCATGATACTTCCTTTTGGAGGGCGGTGGGGGAGTGTTTGCGCCGCTGACCTCTTTGGATTGGGCAGAGTGGTGGGCACCATTATCATCGGTGGTGGTAGAGGTGGTGGAGGAGGAGAGTTCGGATGATAACTAAGATGCGATGAAGCTGGCCTTAGAATTGTGCCTTTGGGATGCATGTGTGCTCCTCTCATCATAGTTCCACTCATCGAACTGTGTGATCTTATTCCATTCATACCTTGGGCTGTGGCTGGTCTCATCAATGTTCCATTCATCATCATATGATGCATTTCTTCCCTATCTGGCCCTCCTTTTTTGCGTTTTGACTTGTCTTTATTCAACTTTTTTTTCTCTTCCTTGACTGGTGGTGGTGGTGGGGGTGGTGCATTCATTATTTGTCTTGGTCTGATTGAACGAGTACTTCTCATAGTACTCCCCCCACACTCACCATAGATATAATCTCGATCATTAGAAGATATATCTTTTGTACTACCAGCCCAAATTTTATGATTCTCATCACCATTACAAATTGACATATCATCTATAGAAGTATCATTATCAGGGGTGGGTGCTAAATGACTTTGATGATTTCCTACATCCATATTGTTCTGTAAACTTGTGCTGTTTAATGTAAGCATGCTACCACTGGGTGCCATTCTATTCCATCCTTCAACTTTCTCAATATTATTAGATTGTATAGGCTGATTATAATTCCTAAGTGTACCATACACACTATTAGAGTTACCACCAGAGTCAATGTGTCTAGCATATGAAGAATCAGCATAAGCATGAAAACAACAACGTACTAGAGCATTAGCTGCCATTTCTCTCTTGCAGATAAATGTATGACATTCTAGAACTTTGATACCTGTCGTCCTGCGAAGTATTGCAGCGAACAGAGGTGGATGACTTGGATTCGGAGTTCTTGCAAACGGTGAGTCAAGGGGTAGAAATCTGGGTTGCGATGACGAAGATAACGATGATGACTTCTCTGGCACCAAAACGTAGCGTACAGCTGCACAGTAATGTAATGTATCTATGGGGAAGAACCTACTAACTTTTTTATGATTTTCATCAACATTTTCAAGCAACAAACCATTGCTCCATACACTCAACCAAGAATCAATGCCTTTTGCACCTATGGCTCCTTGTTCTGGATACAATTCTCTGAGAGGTTCCTGAATTCCCTGTAGTCCATCCTTAGTGACATGAGGTACAGAAGAGCCCAAGTAGAGGACTCTGCAGCGACAGATCGGCGTTGAGTCAGATCTTTGGGCAGCCATAGTGATAAGTTAATTTCAATATTTTATAAAGTGTATATAAGTAGATACATAGGAGATAGTAAAAAGTAAAATGCGGCGTCGCCGATTCGTTTACACAAACACAAGCAATCCGGGACAACTGGCAACTGCCCGACACATTTTCACGACTGTCGTTCTAAACTGTTCTATTTGTTCGTTCAAATTCAAGAAACTTTACTCACCAATAAATAAAACGATACTTTCGGTTAGTATGTCAATACACGTCGATCACAAGTGATGTAGGATTTGATTAGTGTGTAATGAGGCCATCTTGAACTGGTTGCTGGTGTGAGCATCCGGGCTGGTTTCTGGTCGATTATTTCCTTTCCGATACCACTCACTTATCAGTTGTAACTTTGTCTTTGACAAAAAGAACGAGCGAACTTATAAATGTAAACAATAGCAACTACTTATTGTCGAAAATAACTAGAACAATCAGACAGTCCAAAGTGACATACGAAAGTAGCAACCAACTGAATTAATTCTTCATTCGTGTACCGTGGGCAAGAGTTCTTGTTGGACTTGGACTGGTTCACTGCAGTGCAGAGAGTGGCTCTGGCTCACTCACACACCTCCCACTCCTACTCCTACTTCGACTCTCCCAAGTCTGCAACTCTCTCTTCTGCTCTTCTCACCTGTTCTGTGGCTCTTACGCGCATGCGCTCTTCTGAACTTAGAGTCGCGTCCTCATCTTCAAACGTCACCAGTACTTACAATAATCTCTACATTCCAACAGAAAATTCCGCTAGACGCTAGTATAGTACATAATCGAAATTCATCAGCATCCAACATTCCACCTTTCTGACTTTCATCCAGGTTTTAAAATACTGTATCCCATTTTCAAGCTTTGATCCATATTTTAAATTAAAAAATAAGTTGAATAAAAATTAAATTGAAATTAACCCGCATTTCAGACTTCAATTCATTTTTTTTTATGCTTCAAGTAGGCAAGTCAAAGTTTTGGGATATTACCAGAGAGTAAAAGGGCTGGCTCTGTTACACAGTCATATTTATGAATTTATGATCATATAGGTAATGATCTATATAAGTAGGCTTATTAGTACTAAGTATCCGTATCTTGCAAATATAGTACCGTAGCCTAGTATTAAAAATTATTCTATCTTTCAGACTCATTCAATTTTGTTTAAGCTTCATGTAGGCAAGCCAAGGACTAAGTGTGATGATCAGAGTGAAAGGGCTCCTTTACACAGTCATATTTTCATGAATTTATGATCATAATAAATCAGATCTGAGATACGTTCTATAAAAGTATTAATACCGTAACTACCGTACTAAGTATTTATATCTTACATCAGTACCGGTATAGGTATAGTTTTAGTATTACCGGTACATTAAGACACCAGGCTGGGACGGACACCAAAAGGGTCCGAGCGAATCGTGGGGCCTTAGAGTTCTCATTAAGTTTTTTTGTCTTAGAAAACATATATCAAAGGTTTTTAGACAATGACTCAAGTGTTATTATACCAAATTACATTCATAATAATACAGTATAATATTCGTACATTATACCTAAATAAACCTGAAACCTCGAAAAAGGAAAGGAAAATTTACGTACCGTTTAGCTTATAAGTTTCTGAGAGTGGGAAATTTATTTGAAATTATTAAACCTGTTGATGAGAAGTCCCATTGTTCTCCATTCCCTATTTTTAATACAGACAATGATTTCTACAGTATCTACATTTATTTATTTTGATAGAAAATAAAACCATGAAATAGGCATGACCTAACGATCTCGTTCCAATTGTATATGCTCCTATAGTGAGGTCCACGTTATAATGACAGTGAATAAAGATAGAAGAATGGCGATGCCGATTCTCTGCATTAATTAATCATATTTCTACACTGTCAAAAACATAATTGGCACCGTTGTGGACCTAGAAAAGGATAGTACCACCGGCTTTGTCGAAAGATAGACAAGGATAGCAAAACCAAAGTTGATCAAATACTGTCATTATAACGTGGACCTTACTATATACAATGATCTTCGTTTATAGTCATCAAATATTTTGATACCATATAGGCTAGTCTTAACACGGGTCTAATAGGGAATCAAATCAATGACATAAGGTGGTCAAAGAGCGCCTATCTATGAATAAAAAAATATATATATCTAAAATATATAAATATATATATATATTATATATATATATATCTATATATATATATATATATATATATATATATATATACATGAACAGGAAACACACGACACCGATAGATTAAAAACACTTAAATAGAAACTTACATTATTTTCGAAATTTTCGGTAGCTTAGCCTACCTTATTCAAGTGTTTTTCCTTCTACCTTCTAAGTGTTTTTTTAATCTATCTGTGTCGTGTGTTTCTTGTTTAAATTAGTATTATAAAACTGTAAAGTGCTTTCTGTCATGTGCTACTTATATCTACATAAAGATATATTAAAAAATTATGATCTGAAATAATTATTTACTATCTAAGTCAAACGATAGCAAGATGCTATTCCTACTGGCGAACTAGTGATTTTCACTTTATGCCAGTTGTTTCAATTCCACTACTTGTGCCTTAGTTGTTTTTGTCACTGTTAATAGAAGTTATTTATACTAGGTTGAGGTACATAATGTAACAAACTTTGTAACAGTTGAATTTTGGAGGAAACAAATTTGAATTGAATAATGATCATTCACTTTGGGGCCCTATATTAATAGCGTTACAAAAAGCGGAGGATTGAACCCCCCAGAAAATGCGCACTCTTCGAGAAGTTAAATCACTAACATTTATTCATGGATACAATAATGTATAATTGTTATACATTGCATATATGTATTAAATGTATATTTTTCCATTAGAAAAATATGGAAAATGAATGTCCGGGGGTTCTTTTAAATTTTAAAACTTTACTCATTTGTATTGAAGGAAACGTATCTATTTATTGAAACAATGATTTCAAGTTCTAGGGTTTAGAAAATTGCTGCAAATTCATTGCCATAAGGTTCTCAATAGATTATTGAGACTGCTCTTTTAAAACTAATATCATTTTTTCATATGTCGTAAGACGTACGGTATAATATCAAATTATGAAATATAGGCTAATAATAATTAATGTTGGTAATAAATCAACTGAAATCCATTCATACTCTGAAATATATATATATATTTTTTTTTTGTACAAAATTCATTTTATGAAAATTTTATTTACAAAGCTTTGCTTCACAATAAATATAGGTACATCGTCTAGAGTAGATAATAAAATAATTCCACCAGATGAAAGATAATATCATAGTTCAAACCAATTCATCTCAATATTCTGATAATTTAAAACTGAAATCCATAGGACATCCAAAGAACATGAGTATTGCTACATTTCAAAACAGCAATATTCAGATAGATAGTAGAAATCAAAATAACTCTCTGTTAAAAAAAAGTATTGCACTAGCACTATAATTAAATTCATGAATAGCAACTACTTGTTATAAATACGGTAACACTTGATTTTCATACAATAAATTTATCTGATCAATTTATTCGATTTTACGTGTCGATAGTGTCTAGGCACCTCTTGCTTAATATATAATTTATTGTTCTTGCATATTATGCTAGCAAATGAGGTCTGGTTTCTCAATTTTTATTTGCAATAGAGAAATTGAAAAAATAATGCATGGAAAACATTTTTTGTAAAGTCTTGCTTGATTCTAATTTATTGCAATAAGCCTATTTGAATTAGACTTTACAGTTAAATTACCAGAAATGACAATGTATTATACTACAACTAACATTAGTGTTTGACATTTCACAAATAAAAATAGTTTGGAATGAGTATTGTAAGAGTATTGCCTCAAAATAATAAAAATAACAATTCTCCAATAATTATTGTATTTGATACAACTTGCTTTGAAAATAAAAAATCGTCCATATCCATTAGGATATTTGAAAAGTTGGTACAGCTCAGAATGTAACTGGTGTTTACCATACAGTTTTCATAAAAACATTTTAAATTTGCGTAAATGATATCGATTGCTTTCAACAATTGATATCAACAATAAATAATTGAGAAGTATCAATGAGAGAAAACGATAAACGAGGAAACAATGGAGTTCACAATAAAATTAGATAAAAACCTGAATCCTTGAAAAGTGGAAGGAAAATTTAAACGATTCACTGGTAGAGAAGAACTTTTCTCAACAGACAAAAACTTGACTTGAATCGATAACCTTTGGAAATTCAAAAGTAGCAAGGAGGGTATAATAAAGAAGTAACCAATAAGTATAATAGGTGAATGCCTCAATGGGCTATGTTAAAAATGTTCAAATAGGAATATACAGAATAATATATAAATATAACCAAAAATATTTCAAGTGATGAGTTCGACTACATCTAAAATAGGGTATTCGAGAATGTCCTTGATCCCTGACGATTGAACACAATAGAAAATAATATGTAGTAGTATTACATTTGTATGGATATACACTATATAAATTGGAAATCTTCCACTTGAAGAATGTGATAACTTGAGGTATCGAGTTGGTAGTAGTTGAGCATCAACTCAAAAAATGCATGAAACAACTGGAAAAATTTGCTAATCATAAATTTCAGTTTTACTGGAATATATATTGCTAAACCATAATGTAGATCAAGCTGTGTTAGGTGGATAAATAGAGCTGCTATCTATATAATATAAATATATAAACATTATTCATATCTGGTTTCAAGAAATGTGCGGCGAAAAATCGTTTTATAAATTATTGTCATTAAGATCAAATATTTTGGTGCGCATACATTTTTGCTTCTTCTCTTAGACTCTTCCAGTTTTCAACATTAAAATAAAAATAACTGTAATAAATATCTACAATAATTAGAGATATAGTTATTTCTTTATAATTATAGATTATGGTTCATTCTATCTTTATGTAAATTTTATTTAAAATTCAGGAATGAAAGTCATGGCTAAGCCTGGTTTTCCGTTCCCAATCTTTCTATGATTATGTATTTATGTCATTGATGAAATAAATAGATAAACTTTGTGTATTTTGTCAAAATGGAAAAATAAATTTGGTTCCTTCATAAATATTCAGTGATGATTCTATACAGATAAATAACTTTATTGTATACAATAAGCTGTATATAATGTATATTGTATATATTTACATACATGTCTAGTTATTTAGTATTTTCGAATGAAAATAAATATTTTAAAGCAAATGACGGCTAAATATAAACCCAATGTCGATAAATTCAATATACATACAAACCTATTCACTAGGTCTATTATCCACTACTAATATTGACGTCTTACTCTATCATGTAGTTCTCTCATCAAAACGGAATTAAATTAGATTGGATCTAATACGCAGGCAACTTGAATGTATTTCAAGTTTCCTGAAACTGAAACTCGTTAAATGATTTGATTTGATTAATACCAAATGCTGCTGAAAGCCTTTCACCAATTTAAAACATATATTGAGGTATTTGCGTTCATTGACTCAACTAGATATTACACAAACTATATCTGGATAAGTTTCTGAAATTTGAATTAATCTTGAATCTGGTAAACACCTAAATTGCGTTGAGCATGTCATTTGACTCCCAGAACCTTCTTGACGGCTAAGACAACATCGGCTGGTTGGGGCAGAGCTAAACCTTCCAGGCTCTTAGTATACGGCATGGGGACATCAGCTCCAGTCACTCTTATAACTGGAGAGTCTAGATGATAGAAGGTTTCACCTGTAAAAAAGGCAATTTGAATTATTCCAATAATTATTTACAGGGTTACTACAAAAGATTATTCATATTTTAAAAACTCATAATTTTTATTGCGGATGATGGCCACATAAGCTTTTTGTGGGTGGGTGAGTTATGAGATGATCAAACGCCCATGCCTAATCAGTGGGATTCGAACCCGTGACCAGGTAGCACTAGCAGACTGAAGGGTGCAACGCCTTAGCCACCTCGGCTATATAACCGGCAAAGTACTCATCCGAAATTAATAATTTGGACGAAAACTATCTCAATGGAGGCATGGAACAGTCAAGGAAGAACCATACAACTGCAAAACCCTTCGGCAGGTAGATTTAGCACATTTCTGATCCTTGTGCAATAAAGTGGTTCATATTTAGTGACTTTCACACTTAGAATTTCTCTCGGGGATTTCCATTTCCGTGGTCTGTAGAGGTCCATAAATTCCAACTATTAGACAGTCTATACTCTATAGCTCTTGGTGCAACATGGAGTTCCTGCAAAGATGCAACAAATATTCCTACCAAGATGCGACAAATATCTAAACCGTGAAGGCATATATCAGTTTTCATTGATGGTCAATCTAATTGCGAAGCAAAGGATATGCCCATCGTGTGGTAAAAACCGAATTCTGCAATCAAATGGTAAGTTGTCTATTAAAAGCAATCAACGTAAACAGAGCTGTAATAATCAATGTGCGATCAGTTTTATTTTGCAGACCAGAGCGTAGGATATTCGAGTAGGTATTCAGAATGTTTCTAATGTCACTAGAACTATTTAATGGGAGCAGAAGCTGACCTTTTGTGACTATTGACATAGGTTGACAGTTATTGTTTTCCATTCCACCGGGGTTGAAGGAGGGGTATTGTTCTCCCCTTGACCATTAAATGTCCCCATTAAGATAAAATTGAAATTGATTTATTTTCTTATACAAAATATACAAGATTTTACTCAATAATTTTTATACCAATGGAAAGACAAAATTCCAACGTTTTATTACAATAAATAAAATAAATAGGAACCTAGGAAGCGCAACCAAACCAGTCAGGCAACCAGGTGACACAGTCTGCCGAGCAGGCAGTCGCTCACTCCATCACCGGGCATTGTTTCAAGACTTGGACAGCCACGTTTTGGCTACCAGTGTGGTCGCCAGGATGGCTGCTGTAGTCTGAAAACAGTGCCCGGTGATGGATTGAGCGACTGCCTGCTCGGCTGACTGTAAGAGCTGGTTGCCTGCTCTAATTAGCCTGCTCAAAGAAAACTACTATCAAATTATCCTTGTAAATTAAGCTGGTTCAACAATTTTCACCTGTATGCTTGAAGTAGTTAACAACAATAAGACAGCACCAATTTTGAAAAAAATCGAGTGGTGCTTGGCACTTTGGGCCAAGCCATTTATTCAGTAATAAGTTGATTGAAATTATAAAATTTGTAGAAAAAATTAATTGATATTCCAACTCAAGGTTTTATGAACGACGGTTGAATCACCTTAAACAATGAGATGGAATTATTCTAGTTGTTTCATGTTGGGCGTTACTGATAATACAATCGATTTAGGAAAACTATTGAAACTATTTTTGAAAATAACCAACTCACTTTCCATTATCCTAGCGCAGATTTCGGAGCCAATACCGCAATGTGGCCAGCCACCCTCGATGGTAACCAAGTGATTTGTTTTAGCGACTGATTTGCAAACCGAATTGACATCGAGAGGCCTCAGTGATCTAAGATTAATCACTTCACACTCGATTCCTTCGCCTGCCAACAATTTCGCTGCATCCAATCCTGTTTCAACAGCTTTGGAATGCGCCACAAGTGTTATATGATCACCTGGAATCACAAATAAACTTAAATAAAACAGCAGTTTGAGAATGAGAATAATTGATCAATGGAAGAGCACTTATTTAAACCATTTGGTGCAACGAAATCAACGAGAAAACATCCACATAAAAAATGAAATTTCACATAAAAAGCCAAATAAGTTCATTGTTGAGTAAATAATATTATCTACTATCAGGTAGGCCCACACTCTTACTGTCGTCTGAGAGGCCTGTTTGATGTTCAGGTGTTTCTGCCGATCGACCTCGCTCAGTCGTGATGTGGGTGGGGCAAGGAAGCAAGGAGCGAGCATGTCTTCCTTTCTTAGAAGATTGGTCGGGCGGGATTCAGACTCTAGGAGAGCATTTAGGACACGGGCTGTTTGCTGGCCGACACCGGTATTGACCACTCTTCTTATCAGCCCTCGTTGTCAAGATAACCTTATCTATGAAGTTTCCGCTTCTATGAAGGTTTACAGGCAACTGACGGTAGGTCTCGCGTCCCAAGGATTACAGGCCGCTGACAGGAGGTCTCGCGTCCTGAGGAAGGTTAGGGATCGCTGACAAAGGTCTCGCGTAAGGCTGTGCAAAGTCTAAAAATAAACTTTTAACTCGTGATATTTTTCAAAGTTTCTCGATTTGTATATCATCAAGCTATCAAAAAATGAAAATGTTTTCTTAGGAAGATATAAATCCATGAGATTTAGAGGATAGATTCTTCATGGTATTGTTGATCAAGTAAAACAAAAATTTTCTGAAAATATCAATTTTTAAGATAGTTATTCAATTTACTAAAAATAACCAAAAATAAATTTTTCAAAAATTGATATTTCAGAAAATTTTTATTTTACCAGATCAATATTACCATGATGAATCCATCCTCTAAATCTCATGGATTTATATCTTAACGAATTTGAAATGTGCTGTCCCAAAAATTCAAACTTCAGGCGCTCATATCTCAAAAAGTAATGATCGAAAAAAATGTTTTCCTGAAAAAACTTTATCATTTTGATAGCTTGATGATATACAAATCGAAGAACTTTGAAAAATATCAGGAGTAGAAAGTTTATTTTTAGCCTTAGCACAGTTTTAAGTAGAGGAGGTCTCGCGTTCTAAGGAAGGGTTACAGGCCGCTGACAGGAGGTCTTGCATCCTAAGGAGGTTTTAGGGGTCGCTGATAGTTCTCGCGTCCTGATGAAGGTTTAGAAGCGGACTGATGCTCTCTGAAAGAGAGTGTCGGCTTTTATAGCTGATGGCTGAAGCCAAGTTGGCGAGAGTTGAGCCGCCTCCGCCGGCAGGCTCTCCCGTCCTGCGTGGCAGTTTAGCGATAACCACCCGTTACCTTATCCTCCGAAACGAATTCACTTTGTTACACCACCAACAGTGAAAATGTGTCCAATAAAATTTCTCAAGAGAGCTACACAAATTAAATCGAACTATAAATATTGTCATAGTGGAGAAAAATTAGGTTAATATATTTGTGATGGTGATAATATTGAAATAGAAAAATTAATTATGGGTTTGTGTTTTCATAGAGATAAATTTAGTATGGGTTCATTCGAAAAGTGTAGAATTAGGACTTCAATAATGAGACTTTAGTGATCTTGTAGCTGAATTTTGTGTGTAAATTTTTTTCTGTTAAAAAATAATTTTCTCACATTAAGATTTAGCTAACTTGCGTCCGGGAAGACTCCAATTTTATGCAGGGTTGAGGTATTCTCACGGAACTGTATTTCCGTTAGCGATGGAAAATACACGTGTATTTGGGAATATTTCAAACTTGCATTATTTTCCTTTCCCACGGAATTATGCTCGTCTCCACGTTGACCGTCGTCTCGTTGGTGGAAGGGGAACATAATTTGCGTGGAATAGCCAGTTTCAATCAAGCCGCGGCCGAATTCACATTTAAAATCCAGAGGTAGCCTCGGGCCTCGAGGGCTCAAAATTAACGTGTGTGTTGAATTTGTTTGCTGTTTAAGTTTGTTAATATGTATTATTTTTCGCCGTGAGTCAAGTTGAAGTAGTTTATTTGAAGTGAATATGTCAATGTTTGTTTAAATTAGTAAGTTATCCGGGAGTAATCACTGTAGTGAAAATTTCTAAATAGTAATGAATTTATAAATTGATCGATTGTTAGTGCCATTATATTTTCTAGCTCATGCTAAAAACCCTTGAATGACCGAGTCCCTAGAATCATAAATTTGTAATTAAGAAATGAGTAAAGTCCACGCTACCTTCGTGAACAGTTAGAATCCAAATAAGCAGTTAGCAAAATCTTATATGCAGTCATCTTGAATTTTTAGAATGAGCAATGAACCGATATAGATTATTCTTGTTTTTGTCCAAATTTAAATTAGTTTAATTCATTTAATAAAATTTTACAAGTTTAATAGAATGCTAAAGTTTGTTGTTTAATAAAGTCCCAAGACTCGACCTTTAGAATTTAGAGATCTCTTAATTCTACCCCCATTGTGGGTTGGTTACATTTTTATAGTTCCAAAAAAAAATTAAAAGACTTATACAATTCTTTTAGTCAATTCTTAGGTGGAAAATGTGAATTTAAAAACAATATATTGTATTTCAACTTCTATTCTCTAGAACTTCAATTCTTTATGATAATATCTATGATGAAATAACGAATCTATATAATAAGCTTTGAAACAGCCTCTTGAATACATTTACAAGATTCTGTTTACAATTATACGCTGTTTTGCATTGAATTTGGAGCTTGGAAATTACATAATATCCAAGAAAAGTTTGTGAACAAATAATGGCGTACACTTGAATAGGAGATTTGTACATTCATTACTAAAAAACGCTGGATATTTGGAATAGGACAAGACTCATTGGAAACTGTACTATGATCGAAAAAAATAGCAGGCTCCAATTAAGCAATGCTGACTACTTGACATAAACCGTACTGTATCTAATCTTGCGATGTTTATGCAAATATTTATTCCTCAACTTAATTTCAATCCAGAGAAACATCTTAACCAATATATCTATTCATCTTACTACAATCTAGAGAATTGATATGTGATCATTTGACAAGATTACCTGCTCTTTCAATGTTGGCCTTTCCTATTTCCAAAACAAAATCGTTGGAGAGTGCTTGATCGGACATTGGGTAACTGCTTCCATAAAGCAGTTCGTTCTCGAGGAATACAACGGGATCCGGGTCTCGTATGGCTGCTTTTAAAAGACCTTTACAATCTTCTGAATTGTAAGGTGAGATAACCTGAAACACATTACACAGTTTAAAAACATATTTCATCCGAAAATGTAGTGTTGTAAATTAACGATTATATTAATAGAGATCCTAAATATCGATTCAAAAAAGAATAACACTGCTACAAAACTTGATTCTACATATATGCATATTCTAACTGTATGTATACAGTTATTTTGTTTTTGAATAGCACAATATTTTAATGTTTCTAGTGATAATTGAGTGGAATTATTCAATTTCATTCAGTTCCTCATCCATCTAAATTCAAAATTTCTACTGTGTCCCAAAAAGAACGCAAAATTTGAATTGTTAATTAAATCATGATTTACTTATACTTTTACAATATTTTCCATTACAATGGAAAGTGCATCTCCTGCGGATAATTATGGAACACAACATCAAACAAAAATGCCCTCCACGACACACTTTCACGTTTTCAACAAAATTTTTGTCTTCCTGGAGCCCTGGACTCACAGTGATGCAGTAATTTTCGCGATAGACCGGCCAAAACGTGGACGTCCTGGAGGTTTAATAACCAAAAGCGGACCTTTTCCTTGAATTTTTCAATGAGTCTCTTAACAGTTAAACTGATTTGTCGACAGAAAATTCAATAAACCTATCGATTTTGAATAACATTCCCCATACTTATAATTTGTTTTGAGAATCACAATGCGTTGCTCCTTTGTGTAACGCTCCATCACGACTAACCGCACATAAAACTGATGAAAGAACAGGCAGTAACAGTGCTATCAACCTAATATACCAACAATGCTATCAACCTAATATACCAACAATGGTGTGGAATTCAAATGTTGCGTTCTTTCTGGGACATCCTATACTTTTGGACTGAAAATTGGACTTGAATTGGATAAAGTGAAAAAATGAGCTAATTATTGGGACATTATAATATACTGGCAATCAATTTCTTTATACATACATCAAAATGTACATGAATGCGTCTGTATATCGAAATACAGGTTTAGGCATCACTATTGCTCCTATTGCTCCTTTCACAGTAATTTCTAAGATTATTGAATGAATAAAAAAATCAATAGCTGTACAGTAATATATGG